>NW_027466852.1:0-265000 GCF_046128005.1 Genypterus blacodes | reverse complement strand
GACCTCTCAAGGGAATGGAGATGCAGCCTACATATCAGAGGCATCTCCTTTGGACACATTCGTCGCCTTGGTGAGGGTGGAGGACATGGACTCGGGGATGAATGGAGAGGTTGAGTGTAAACTTCACGGTCAAGGCTATTTCAAATTGCAGAAGACCTATGAGAACAACTACATGATATTGACAAATGTGTCTCTAGACAGAGAGAAGAGGTCAGAGTTCAGCTTGACGGTGGTGGCGGAGGACCACGGGACGCCAAGTCTCTCTACTGTCAAACACTTCACTGTACACGTCACAGATGAAAATGATAACCCACCGCGTTTTGAGAAGGGCCGCTATGAGATATTTAAATCAGAGAACAACGCCCCTGGAGCATATCTGACCTCCATTATGGCCACTGACCCTGATCTGGATACCAATGGACAAGTGAGCTACTCCATCCTGGAAAACTTAGTTCACGGCAGCTCAATCTCCACCTACGTCACCATCGACCCATCTAATGGTGCCATCTATGCTCTGCGTACATTTGACCGTGAGGATGTTAGTCGTATCTCTTTTGTTGTGCAGGCCAAAGATGCAGGAAAGCCACCAATGATAAACAATGCCACAGTTGTTCTGAACATCCTGGATGAGAATGACAATCCTCCAGTCATTGTAGTCCCTCAGTTGTGGAACTTCACTGCTGATATTCCTGCTTCAAAGTTCACAGAGGCCGGTCACTTAGTAACTGTAGTCAGGGCAACTGATCGTGACACAGGAGTCAACGCCGAACTCATTTGTTCCATCACCAGTGGCAATGAGGAGGGCTTCTTCATTATCGACCCCAGAACCTGTGAAATCCATGCCAACGCCAGTCTGGAGAACTTTCCCCATGAACACGCCGAGTTGACAGTCACAGTTAGAGATCAGGGAAGAGAGAGCCTGAGCGCCAAGGCCGCTTTGAAAATCACCCTCTACGAGAACATGGAGAACCACGTCCAGGTGATGGACCAGGGGGAGTCTCCCTTCGATGCGTCCCTGATCATCATCATCTCTCTGGGGGCCATCTGTGCGTTGCTGCTGGTCATTATGGTGGTGTTTGCTGCTCGCTGTAACCGGGAGAAGAAGGACACCAGACACTCGTACAACTGCCGGGTTGCTGAATCGACCCACCAGCACCATCCCAAGAAACCATCCCGCCAGATCCACAAAGGCGACATCACCCTGGTGCCCACGGTGAATGGCACCCTGCCAATCAGAGCTCACCACCGTTCACCTTCTGCCACGCCTCCCATGGATCGGGCCCAGATGGGGAGTCGACAGAATCACCACAGCCGCCAATCCTTGAACAGCCTGGTGACCATCTCGTCCAATCACATTCCAGAGAGCTTTGCCCTGGAACTGGCTCACGCAACGCCACCAGTGGAGGTGAGAACACACACACACACACCCTCTCAGACACACACACACACACAGAAAAATGCACACAATGGGAACATGATATAAAACTTAGAGGCAGTCAGCACTCACCCAGCGCTCACCCACACACACACATACACACACATATTCACCAGCCCCCAAATTCTCCATTTGAACATCCATTTGTACAAATTAACTCGCCTCCATGTGTGACAGTGACTTAATCAACACTGCCCTGCAGTTCAAACTGACTCATTTAAACTGTTGATGATTATGGATGTGTCTCTGTCTTTACCTTGTTCACACCCCGTCACCATAACCACACCACTCACCCCTCAGTCATACGTCTCCATATTCATCTAGACTTATCTTTCTCCCTTTTTTCGGTTTTTGGTTTTAACGTCATCCATTTTGTCTCATCCATTTTTAGCAGCATCTTCATCATCCATTTTGTGTTTACTCATCCATTGTTGTGTCTCTTGTGTTGTCTCTTTTTTTCTCTATTTCCTCATCTGTTATTCATCCCCCCTTTCTGTTCTTTTTTTTTGTTTGTTTTATTTTTTTTGTTATTTTGGATGTAGCAAGTCTCACAGCTTCTGTCCATGCTTCATCAGGGCCAGTACCAGCCCAGACCCAGTTTCCGTGGCAACAAATACGCCCGCAGCTACAGGTAATTTACCCCTACCCTCAGCCACCCCCCTAAAAAAGATTTTGTTTTATTTACCTTTTAAACCACTTGTTTATCATTTTTGTATCATGTGTTCCAACAACCCGTTGTGAAGTTCTGTTGTAGGTTGGTCGATGGTTTGATGGTGTGTAAATGTATTTTTCCATATTCCAGTTGTTATCACACCGATATCATTCAGTTCCAAAGTATGTGACTCATTTGTCTGAATGTCACACCAAATTTCTTGGTACCTCTCTCCTGGACTTGTTCTCATGTTGTAAAGTTTGCATCCATCTCTACTTTGCCCCTCCACGTTATGATTTGATGAATAACGTAAGATTTGCACATGATAGGTTTTATTGATGCCCCCAGTGGCTGATAGATTTATTGATGTATTCTACCTGCTTGGAGGATTTATGGTCCCAGCCTCGCCTCGGTTCCAGAAGCAGCCTCAAGTTTTCTATGATGGATTCATTCTTCATTAGTCTTCTCTAAGGAGAAGCTTTCATGAATCATTGAAATGGACTCCTATCAGCCTGCAAAACAGAGTGCAGTCAGTTTGTAAAATGTCATAATTTGTATTTCAGATACACAACTTGTGACTTATTGATACCCATATGTGTTTATGATCTTTTTCAATGATTCCACCCAGGTATGCATTGCAAGACATGGACAAGTTCAGCCTGAAGGACAGTGGCCGTGGGGACAGCGAGGCGGGGGACAGTGACTGTGACATGGGAAGGGAGTCCCCGGTGGACAGACTGCTGCTGGGGGAGGGCTTTTCTGATCTGATACATCTTGAAATGCACCATCGACTCCATCCAGGTGAGCAGCTAGGATATTCATGAGCTATTTTCATCTCTCCGATTGCGCAATCACGCCATTAGCACTTACTGTATGTTCTCCCCTCAAGCTTACCCAGGAGTTGGAAATTAACTGTATTTCACTCACATATAACACATTCTATACCAACGCCTCACAATCAGCTGTAGCTCAGAGCTCCTCAGCTCAAAGGTCCCATTGTTTTATTTCTACCCCAATCTTCTCCTAAGCAGGATCCACTGGTCTTTGATATGAGTGGATTCAATTTCTTCTTGTTGATTCCAAAACACTGTCATATCCCATTTGTTGCAAAATAATCAAATGATATGCAGTTTGGTGTCCTATTCCGACATCAAAGAGCTGAAATCGAAATTTGGCCCAAGCTGTGCTGCTCCAGGCCACACCCGACTTTCTAATACAGCTACAACTATCAATTGTCAGCACCATGGACAGTGTAAACCTTAAATCCATTATGTGTCTGCACACCTGCCTTTTCAGCCACTCTATTCACACTATTGGCTACACAATCCCCATTGTAGTCAGCCCCTTTCTTCTGCACAGTCCTCATTTCCACACTCGTTATCACACGGAGGGAAGCTACAGTGTGTCTGGCTGTTTGTGTTTATGTATGTGTGTGTGTGTGTGTGTGTGTGTGTGTGTGTGTGTGTGTGTGTGTGTGTCTGTTATCTGCCCCTAAGATACAGCCATGTCTGTAAAATCCTCCTCAGAGCACAGATGAGTCGCCTGTCACTCATTGGTATGTGTCTCAGGCTATAGTGTGTTTTCATTTTTCCATCGTTCTTTTTCTTCTTCTCACTCTCTCTTTTCCTCCATTGAGTGACAGTGGCGTGCTTTCATGTCTGAACTGAGGAGAATTCATAGTAATTGCTTTTAGAACGATGTTATTCTCTCTCTCTTACTCCAACTTGTTAAGGTATTCTCTGTCTTTATTGGCCATGATAAAGGGTTGGGTGATGAACATGGACAGTCTTTCTGTTTTTTCTGTTTTCCTGCATTCCGGTGAAAAGCTCAGAAGTGTTACACGCCTCTGTCTCTCTGCCTCTCCCTCCTTCATCTCCCTCCCCTTCAGAAAAATGGGGGTAGAGATAATGTGCCAAGAGGGAGGATTATCCCCATTTCTACTCAATAGATTTAATTTGTTAAGATTTTTCTATTTAGATGGGAGAATGTGGTTAACCGTGATAGATAACAGGTTTAAACAAAGAAATCCTACCTCAGCTGCATGAGTGTATGATGTGGACATGCTTGCCAAATCTTACATTAACACCCAAGGCATCACTGTTCTGATAAATGGTCACAGTAAATTATTCATGTTTTTAATCCAGTATGATGTAATGCCATTTGGGAGGTATCTGGCACTTATTTGTTTATTAATTTATTTGATTGGCATCTCACCTGGCACTTATTATCTGAATTATAGTGAAGCTGTAAATCAACCAAGCAGAACTGAAGGCTTCCAGGGAGAAAAAACTATCAAGTCGCACTGTGATTTTGCTCATTATATTCATAGGAGATGCAAGCGCTCTCATATCAAATATTAAATACTTGTTATACATGGTATATTCATGGGCAAACCCCATAAGACACACTTAGGAAGACTCAACAAGATCTTCTTCCCTCAGCTTGTTTGTTTCAATCCCAAAAACGACTCCCTGCAACACAGTAAACACAGACAAACTGTTGAACTCCGTATTCCTCTAAACTGCCCCTCCTGCACAGCTGTCTCCAGTACTGCGAGCTGTGTTATTCAAATAACAGCAATATTTTCTGTTCCATAGCAAAAAAGACTTTTAACCAAGTCCAACTCTGGCGGAGCAGTTTTTTTTACCTATTTTTATTCTCCTTCGCATTTCAATTTGCAAATCGTAAATGGCCTGTGCTTTTATCCAAACTGCTTTATAATGACCTCACATTCTCCCCTTCATACACTGATGCCTGTGTATTATATATATTATGTCATGGAATGGAGTAAGATAAAGTAATTCTGTATCAGGATCCGTCTCTAAATGTTTCCTTTTCTTCTGTTTAGCTATGAGACTGTGCACAGACGAATGTCGCGTCCTTGGACATTCTGATCAGTGCTGGATGCCCCCCCTCTCCTCCCCGGCTTCCTCCTCTGACTACCGCAACAACATGTACATCCCTGGGGAGGAGTCTGCCCAGCAGCCCCAAATTGAAGATGACCAGGATTCCCTTGACTCAGAGCGCCGCAAGAGTTTCTCGACTTTTGGCAAGGAGTCTGGAAATGAAGAATTAGGGGCTGGGGGAGTTATGGTTGGAGAAGGAAGTGATGCATGTGGAGTTGGAGGAGGGGCTGGCTCTCTCCTCACAGAGATGAACAGCGTATTCCAACGGCTCCTCCCACCCAATATGGACTCGTACGCTGAATGCACTGAAACAAGCACACCCATGTCCTCTTCAACCCTTGAGAGAGGAAGTGGATGTGGTAGCAGTCTAGGTAGTAACCACAGTAACAACGCTGTTCCCCAGGACAGCCGGAGAGGACTGTTGCCAGGTGGGAAAGGTCCTGCCTACCCCCCAGGTGTAGCTGCCTGGGCAGCCAATACCCACTATCTTAACCCAGGAAGCGGCTCCGTGGGACCTAACCAGGTGCCGCCCACTTCCTCTTCCTCCTCTTCCTCCTCCTCCTCCTCCTCCTCCAACACGGCCAATGGACAACCACCGCACCTAAAATGGCTCCCAGCCATGGAGGAAATCCCAGAGAATTTTGAGGAAGATGACTTCGATGGCGTCTTCCATCAGGGTCACCAGGGTAGCAAGCGCAGCGAGAGCCGCCACGAGACAGGTATCGACTCTAGTGAGCTCGTCCATGAGATTAACAAACTGCTGCAGGATGTCAGGCAGAACTAGAGCGATAAAGAGAGTGTTTGGTCTCAGTGTATGATGTGCGGAGGTGACACCTCACCACACTCTGGCAATGCTTGCTCTTTGTGCCATCATATATAAACTCTATGATGACTGTTTTCTTGTTCACTGTAATGCTCGTCTTGTTCATGTACCAAATACCCTCATACCACAGGGTGTTGATGAAAGAAAAAGACTCAAAAAGAAAATAGAACACCGTGGTTGTGATTGAGGTGACTTAAAGGCATCAAAGCAAGCACTGAAAAAAAACAACACATTCCTCAGTTGTTATTACCATCACTCCAAAAGTTGCTCAAATGCTTGACTTCAGATGGAAATGCACCAAGAAAACTTCATTTGTGATGTTTACAGCAGTGTGAGCGGATTCCACTGGGAGAAACCAACAGCTGTGTGATCTTTCTTCTTTGCTTCTACCATGTACAATATTGTACAGCGTCTGTGGAAAAAGCAAACTCACTTGAATATTGTGACACGTCTCCCATTTTGTTATAATGGAATGTAATTGCAAAATTTGAACTTTGTATTTTAAAAATACACCCTTTTTTTACTTCTTTATATTTATATGTGTCCATGTATGTTTGTACAGAAAATGAAAACAAATGTCTATTTTTTATATTGTCATTGCATGTCTTAATATTACTTAATGTCTCTTTTTTTCTTCTACTAGGTTTATTTTATGATATTAATTGTATTTAATTTTTGTTGGTGAATGTTTGTGTGTATTATGATAATCACGTTCAGTGGAGTTCCATGTTGGAAGTTGGTTTTGTATGGTATCATTGTAACCAGTGGGTGATCAATAAAGTGGAAGGATTCATCAGAGGGCTTTGTCTGAAATCGTCTTGGCCTTTTCAATTTGTATTATTTTCCCCATCCGACCGCTGCCAGTTGCCCCCTGTCTTTTAGTACCCCCTACTGTGCATAAGCGGAACTGCAGCACTGTTAGAGCACAGGCTATACGTGCAGTGTGGTTTCTAAAGCTCATGATTTCACTTCACACGCTTCACTCCGGTAATTAACGCACTACTAGCAGCACATTTAGCCCCAAATGATCTCTTTGGATTAAAATGCATTTTGGCATTAATTTAGTTTTAGAGAAGTAATGCTTCATCTCACCTTCTCCTTCCATCCATGAAAGCATGACGCATATAGTTAACAGGCTCAGCAAATCGGAAACCTCTTTCTGTAAATATGATATTGTTCAGTACAGCCATATGGACTCATAATGCAATTAAATAGAGAGAGAAAAAATGGAAAATGTGCCCCACCCTCTCTGCCCCACTCAGCTGAAGGTCACTGTATACAGTTTACACACACAGTTACAAGAAAATAGAATTTAAACGCCACAACAGAGGCTAAATGAAGCAATTACCTTCACGAGAAAGAGTTTTGTTAACAGGTTGAAGGTCAGAATTTGCATATATACATGCATACAGAGGAAACACCTGCAAACATAAATATGCACGTGTTTATTCTGACATACACACACACAGCCAATTTAGGAGACAAACATGCACAACACTACAACCATGCAGACACAGATTCATTCACACCTTCAAACAAGAGTGCATACATTGACTCAACCCGCATGTGGATTCACAGCCCACACACACACACACACACACACACACACACACACACACACACATACACACTTACTCATTTATCTGCATCAAGTCCATATGGTTCCGTATGAGCCCTGTGCTGATGGATAACAAGTGTTTTGGCCATGAGATGATATCATTTGACATGGAAAAGTATGATTATAGCATCTCATATTCTTCTTAAGCAAGTTATATTATTTCACATATTGTGTGTGTATATGTGTGTGTTTGTGTGCATTTAATATGACAGGACAGAAAGAATATTTCTGGTGATAAAGTGTAATAAGGAAAAAGTGCTGGTAGCGATGGCAATAACTGATAATACTGAATACAACAGTGGCACTGATATGATGTTGTATTGTGAACTCCACATTATTATTTTCTTATCAGATTCATCATTAAGTTCTTAGCCGGTCTCCGTCTCACTTCCCTTTATTCGGAAATATGCTCTACTCCAACATTTCTCTCTCCGTCTACCTCCATATCACGCTCTCTCATCTTTTATTTATTTCTGTCTCTCTCGTATGCTCAGATATTGTCCTGCACACGCACGCACGCACGCACGCACGCACGCACGCACGCGCACACACACACACGCACACACACACACACACACACACACACACACACACACACACACACACACACACAACACACGCACACACACACACACACACATATTGATTCATATTACAGTTATTATTACTATGTCCTCACAGAAGCCTCTACCATTAACGCGGCACGATTGTTCTTCATTGCTGTCTTTTGTTTTGCTGTTTTCAAAGTCTTGCGTCTCTCCAAATACCTAATTTCAACCCTTCATCTCCCACACTACTAAGTGTATGTTTTTGTGTGTGGCAGGATTATTGGCTTGTCTGAGTCTTGTCGGCTCTCATTTGAATCCTGCACACACATGTACTTACACACAAGCAAATGCATAAACACACACAACTCCAAAAAAAAATCTATCTATCTATCTATCTATCTATCTATCTATCTATCTATCGATTTATGAATTAGTCTAAGGAGTCTAGAAGTTTTTGGTTAAATCCAAGGTAGTGTATAACCTTGCGTGTACAGTCTGATGTATTTGTCCCTATGTATTTGATTGATGTGCACATATGGATCAGATTTAGATTATGTTTTGAGCAAAAACCTATAAAATGAAGGATGTGACCATATATGTGTCATATCATACTTGACTTGACACTGTATGACTCAACCAGTGTTTGATTATTGCACATTGTCACTGTGATATTAACCCATGAGTGGAAATCATGTCCAGCAGATGGCAGTGTGGGACCTGTCTTCTCACAATAGGGGGCTTCACAGCAACATACAGATGTGGAGACAGTGCCACAGGGAACACTGGCCCTGCTCTGGGTGTGACACAAACACAGAATGTCAAAGTGTTATTATTGTTCTAACTGCAGATTTTTCTTCTTGAAACGGATTTTCAGGTTTTTTTTGCCCTTTAATTTCACACAGCGAGCATGTCTGAGATGTGGATGGCTTCGGTGGATAAAGAGCCTGTTTATGTGTCTGTGTGGAGCTTGTGGGAATTCATTGCGGGTCTCTGCATTTGTGTGTGTGTGTTTGTGTGTGTGTGTGTGTGTGTGTGTGTGGGTACTCTCACCCTCTAATAGATATCCCCATCCAGCCTGCCATTTAGAATTGGAGAGCAGCCAATTGTAAAATGCTCTCGCTCACAGACTCTCTTTCTCTCTTTCTCACTCCCCCATGCCGCTACTTCTTTACACACACTCTTCCCCTCCCTCTCTCTCTCTCTCTCTCTCTCTCTCTCTCTCTCTCTCTCTCTCTCTCTCTCCCTATTTGGACAATTGGATTAGTGTGGAGTGATAGAGACTAAAGACAGAATCTCAGGGCCGCAGCCCAATACCCTGGTTTTATGCCATATCATATACAGTAGACACACAGGCACACACTCTCTCTCTCACAGACACAGACACACACACACACACACACATGCGCGCACATACACGCACACACACAAGCTACTGTCATTCTACCCTGAGGCTTAGCCAGCCACTTTGCTATCCAGATGGCTTAATTACGGCGTGTGTACAGATAGTCATACTTTGTGTGTCTCTTTGTGAGTTGGGATATTGTACTTTACAAATCCTTGTGTAAATGACCTAAAAAGTAAAAATGTATGCCAGTAAATGAATGGAAAGAGCAAATAATGACGAATGGTGATGAATTTGATGATAAGTCAGTTCTAAGATGAGTAGTACTAGAGCTCCTGGTCATGTGTAGAGTCAGCTCAGTGCTCAGCAAGTGGAAATTAACATATGGTGCATGATTCGTTTTTTTACACACAGTATGTAGTCTGATCTTTTTTAATAGGCCTTACAGACATAATTACAGTTAGTAATGTAGTAACAATGATAGAGCGAGAGGGAGAGAGAGGATGGATGGATGAGTGAAGTAAAGAGACAATGATCTTGAGAGAGGGGCAGAGTGATATAGAGTGAGGGAGAGAGAGAGAGAGGGGTAGTGCTACAGTGTTATTTCCCTGATGACCTGTCTCCCCCCCATGTGACCTACTTCCACTGTGGGTTACGTCAGATCCCATCCACTCAGTAATTCATCTCCCTTTGGTGTGTGTGTGTGTGTGTGTGTGTATGTGTGTGTGTGTGTGTGTGTGCTGTATGTATACACGCTTGAAGGTGGGGGGGGGCATCCATGCTTCTGCTTCGTATTTTCAAATGATTTTCCCCACCTCTCTGTAAATGTGTGTGCGCGTGTGTGTCTGCACGCATGAGAGTCTGCATATGTGCTTGTGTGTGTGTGGCTCTTGTCGAGTCGGGATGTTTCATGTTTGTTCCTTGTGTCTCCAGCTTTGTGTCATGTTTCCTTCAAATGAAGCAGTAAAAGCTGCTGTCGACGTGTGCTGGACTCTCATGAAAGTAACGACCGCATCTTTGATGTTTGTGCCAAAGCGCAAATTATACGTGATGGTCCTGAATTATTTCAAACTGTTCAAAATGACGCGTTCTACACACCAATTCTATGTTGTTGCATCCAAACATGATTAAATGTACTATATGTTATGTGTTGTGTTGTAAGCGTAGGATCTGTGTATATTCCTGGTTTTGTACATTGTTGCCTACACAGTACATATGGAACGTAATATATAGAGATATGTTACGCAACGATATGCATTATTTATGAAGTTGTGATGTTGTGGCCCATGTGAGGAGGTCTCAGATGGTGCGCTTTGCATTGTTGTTGCCCATCTGTTCACACTGATCTCCTCTGGCCCTGCTGGTCTGTGGTCTGCCTTTGTCCACCGGATCTCACGTGGCTCTTGGTGAACCTTCATGTGGTTTTGTGGGGGTTGGTGGAGTTATTTGTCCGATACTGACTGGCGCAGGATCTGTGCTGGTTATGCTTTCAAGCTACACTGGTGTGAGCTTGGGCGGGATGTGGGTTCTTTGTTTCCATGTGAAGTTAATGGAAGGCTGGAGGGATTTTGATCAGGAGTGAGCCGCATTATTATTGGATGGTCCCTTGTGTTTTTGATGTCGTGTCCCCAAACAAACACACATAAACAATATACGCACAGGGTGTTTTTTTGTAATGTGGACGGAAATAGCACAGAAATGATTAATTATGCTTGTGAAGATCTTAAGTGCGATTATATGAGCGTTCCTGCTCCTTCCGGGGACTCCCACGGCTCAGAAACGTCGCAGGGGTGTGAGTTGGGGAAGCTTAATTGTTTACAGGTGCAAACGTGACTGTGAATGAGTTTCTGTGTTAGCCACATGACAGACTGGCAACTCGTCTAGATTAGATCCTGCACCTCGCCCACTGGAATGCTGGGATACCATCCAGCCCCTCGTGACCGTGCACAGGATAAGCAGGTAAACAAACTGGATAGATGGATGTTTCTGCTCTTTAAATGTGTATTACTTCCATCATAATAATAATAATAATAATAATAATAAAGATAAATTGGTTTGACTGTCAAATGTTTTCCCTGCATAAAGAATCACATATATCAACATTTGGTGGTCTTAAAGCAGCACACACTGTGCCAATATAGAGAGAGAAGGAGACTGAACAAAGAAGATGATTTTCCTGCGATCAGTAATTACAATAATACAAAAGCTTGAAGAGGAAAGCGCTTCTTTCAAATCCTATCTCCTCAGATGAATGACAGACCCCTTAGTGTTACATCAAGACCCCAATTATTTGAAAATGTATGTATTCAATATTTATTTCATGATTTCATTACTTACTTTGCTGTCGGGAATGATATATTGAGGGGAGCAGCTGAGGAAGGAACACTGATGTCTTACTCCCACCATGTCTCAAAAATGTATTCTCTCTCTCTCTCTCTCTCTCTCTCTCTCTCTCTCTCTCTCTCTC
This sequence comes from Genypterus blacodes, assembly GCF_046128005.1. Taxonomy (NCBI): domain Eukaryota; kingdom Metazoa; phylum Chordata; class Actinopteri; order Ophidiiformes; family Ophidiidae; genus Genypterus; species Genypterus blacodes. The sequence continues at coordinate 253,209 of NW_027466852.1, read as the reverse complement.
TCTCTCTCCCTCCCTCCCTCTCTCTCTTTCCCTTTCCCTCACCATCTTTCACCTTCTCTCCAGTCCTCCCTCACTCTCTTTCTTTGCCAGCTCCCTGCTGTCAGAGATCTCTCTTAAAAGTAGATGTCAGAAATGGAGGGAGAAGATGAAGAGGTGGTAATGGTGGCAGGTGTTATGTTTGAAGCCGTGTGTCTGTGTCTACGCGTGTGTGTGCGTGCACGCACATGTGCACGTGTGAGTGTGTGTGTGTTAGCTTGCCTGTCAGTCTGTACAGGTGCTCTTGCAGTGTCAGAGGAAACGGCGAGCTCAATCTGGGGTCGGCTGATTGGCCAATTAGGGACTGTTTCCATGTGACATGCAGGAGTCAATTTACTCTCCTCTTTTCACTGTCTGTCCCTCTCTCTCTTTCTCACTCTCATCCGTAGGTGTCTCCATTTTTACCACTATCCTATCTGCCTCTTCCAGTATGTCTTTCTCTTTTTCGTCTTCCAATTTATTTTGATCCTCACTTACCCACACTCCTTCGCCTTCACAATCCCACCCAACCTCACAGCCCCCAGTTGTGTGTCTCTCCTTTGCAACATTGTGGTTCCTTTGTCACCTTCAGTATAGCTCTCTACCTTTCTATTGTCCTTTACATCTAACCACCCACCCACCTAACTCGCACACACACAGACACACAGACACGCACACACACGCACACACACACAGACACATGCTCCTGTCATCCAGTCATGCCAAGAGAAGCCCAACTTAACTGTGACATCGTATTTTACCCAACAGCTGGGGAGGTAATCATCATAGAGCTGTATACAGATGCATACACAGATGCTTGCAAGCCACATCACACAGCAATCCTACAGCCGTCAGAGAGAACAGGAGGGAGAGAGAGAGAGAGAGAGAGAGAGAGGGAGAGAGAGAGAGAGAGAGAGAGAGATTCAAAGGTGCTGAACCTTAAATCAGTTCACCTATTTACAGGGGAGGTGAACCAATTTCATCCATGGTGAGATGTGGGCAGAAAACCGCCTGAGAGATTAAAATAGAGGAAATGGGATTATGGTACCAGTCCTTACATCCACTTATTTGCAAGTTAAACCTTCAACTTGTGCGATTGGAAGAAAGCTACAAGGCAATGTCTGCAACTGTCCATGCTTTTAATCAAGTTTAAGTGTTCTAAAAGGCCTTAGTGAATAAAAAGACAAAGCGATTATGTGTTTTTAGAAGCAAATAATCTCTCTACCCTCCACATTTACTGGAAATACATTTAAATCTTGCATTCTTCTCCTGTAATGCAATAGCAAGTGCAGCTCAGTCGTTGAAAATCCAATGTAAATATGCAGTGAAGAGGCAAAGGCTTCATTTAAACAAGATTTCTGACATTCTTGCAGCGCCGATGCACTCAGCAGTGTCCCATATTACAGCCAAATACCGTCTTTAAATCCCTATTTTTGTTTAGCACAAAGTGTCTTTGTACTCCTGCTTTATGTGGCTCAGGGGGCCTTGGTGCATGCCACTCATCACTTTGTGGGTTCAAATCCTCACTGTCTCAGCCGCACGTCTCAATCAATACTACACAGTTGAGTGAGAATGAAGTAAACATTCCCTGGCCTTTGTGGGGAAATCTGCCCGCCAAACCATTTAACATCCTTGTATCTAACTAAACATATTGTCGACGGGACCTCTTAGTCTCAGCTTTGTTAGCGTTTTGGCGGACTGCCACTTCTGTGCTGCAAACTGCTTTGTTTTCCAGCGACTCTCGCTTTTGACCATCTGCGTTTGGTATCTTCGCTCTCTGATGCTCAGACATGTTGCACTGTCAAGGGCTCGTCTCGGCACGGAAGAGAGCAGAGAGCAGCAGTGTGTTTGCTGTGTCTCCAGGATTTTACACACACACACCAATATGCATACAAGATGTAGACCAAAAAATCACAGACACACAATTACTTCACACACACACATACAATGTATGCACCAACACACACATCTCTCTCTTTGCTGCGACTCCAGCGCTAGTCTTCTCCTCTGCTGCCCCTTGTTGAGAGCTTTGATATCGTTTCCAAGCCTGGTTTCCCATGACCCACTTTGATGCGGGCGTCTAGTCGTCTTGTCATCTTCCCTTTCTTCTTTCCCCCTGTCCCCTTTGGAATGTCGAGACATAAGGGACCTTTCAACGTTGTTAATCTCTTTTTTTTTCTCTTGTTAACATCTCATTTTCTCCTTCTGTCTCCGTGAATTCCCTTCTTGTGTACTTCTCCTCTGTGTCTTGGCTCCTCTCATGCATATTTCTCACCATATACACCATCTATGCATCCATCTATCTTACCGTGGATCAGATTAAACTGAGGCACCTATTCAACAACTCATCCTATCTTCTTGTCACACTGTGTTGTGATGAATTGTGTTCCTCTGAGTTGCATTTCGTCTTTTGTGTATCACAAGCGCAACCCCACACCTGGTGTTGATTGGCTGATTAGCTCCACATGTGGGTGTTTCTAAGATTCAAGCTTTTGTTCAGTTTCATGTCAAAACTTGTTATGCTTGCCTTTTTAATGAAACCGTCGTGAATAGACACTGGAGATGCTGCCTGTTCCTTTTCTCTCTTTATTTTTTTTCTGCTCCTCACATTAATTTGTGTTCTGTTGAAATGGAAACAAAACCTTCATTTTTTTGTGTGTCCGGATAGAAGAGAGGGACATAATCTTGCCATTTTGATGATAATGATATTGCTCAGCAGGGTATGGTGCCTTCTTGGTATGAAGCTGTGGGGCTGAAGATGCTTAATGATCTTTGCTGCAGTTCACCCCTCTTAGTCTTTCTTGTCATTCATGTCCTCTGAAAAAGAGCACTGATGGTTTATTGGTTCAGTACCTACAGTTCCCTCTCTGGGTTCAACTCTAACCCCTATGCTCTGAGAGAGGTTGCACCCCCCTCCCCCCAACCCTGCACAGGTAATTGTGGTATAGAGAATCCGAAAAATAGTTGAAAAATTACTTTACATGCCAATCATATTACCATCTCCAATACATACTTAAAGTATTTTCATTCAACATCAGCAGCTACATAATTTACATTCCCTACATGCATCTATTTTCACATATCACCTTTCCTCAAGTAGAGAATAGAAAGATTACAGCCACAGCAGATGTAATAAATATGTAAGAAAGATAGTGAAAAGAAATGCCACCGATCAGGCTTCACATTGATATTTTAACCTCAGCCTTGATTTAGAGAAAAGATGTAGGACTTTGTGGTTGCAGGGTGATATTCTATATGCACCACTGAGCCCTGTTTGCACTCTCTTCCCTCTTAAGTCCTGTTTTCTTATACAACATATTATCCTCATTTCTGAGGGGGCAAAAAAAAACAGTGTTGGGATTTAAACGATGTTGCTGCAGGTGATGGGGAAATGTAAACTTAGAAGATGAAGAGATGAAGAGAATGGGAAATTGCTGCTTATGCATTGATTATGTCATCGAGCTGCTTGCTTTAATGGTAGTATTCAGGGAAATGGGCATTAGTTCTTGTAACAGTTTCTGTGTGTAAACATGCTGTTTATGAAATAGCTCTGTGAGTGTATGTATTCATACAGTCATATATTCGTGTGCCCTTCCTTATTTCCTTGTTGTCCTTGAGCTTGTTTGGGTCCATTATGTGCATGCTTGCTCTCTGTGGTTGATCAGACGCAGATCATTTGGGTCCAGTCTTTCCCCATTACCCCACAAAGTGACGAGCTGTGAAAGCAGGCCACACAGACAGAGGTCACAATGTAATTCAGCAAGAGCATTACTGCGCTCACTGGATAATTACATTATTATACGAGAGCAGATAGGTAATACAGCCAAAATGACCAGGCGGAACTCTTATTGGGAAACCAGGTGGGATGTGGTTTGAAGATAAGGTCTTAAAAACTCTATAATTTTGTCTGATAGAATGAGCTTGTCAGGAAACTGTTCTTATACTTTGTTGTAGTTGTGGACTGGAGGCAGTGGGGGCAATACATTTGACATTTATTCCATGATGACCAATCAATTGATGCTACTTCATCCAGTACTGTGTCATATGACAAGTAAAGCAGTTAGATCATTCAACTATATTAGTTCTTTCCTCTCTTCTTCTTCTTCTCTTCCACAGAATAAATTTTGGTTTGAAGCCCTATATCGGTCCTGTACTATGCAGACAGTGCATTATGGTCAATAAACACTTATTTTGTTTGTTTGTGTGCTCTTTGCAGAGATATTAACAGCCTGGTTTATGAAATGTCACAGTAGGTCTTCATATGGTTAAAGGCACTCTGTTTTAACTCCTATTAGTTAATTTGGGAAAGAGGCCAGGCTTGCTGTCGTGTATTATTCCTCACACCAACACACACAGAGGCATTAACACATATACAGCATGCCTATACAGAGAGGCATGTAGGTGGTATCTGTTGTAATGACTGTAGGGTTTAAAGAAAGGAATCTGGCCATGTGATTGAAGATGCCAGCTTCACTCAGATTTTTCATTCCAATGTTTTTGCAAAATCAAAAGACAATATATGCTAATGATTGCCATGATATCCTAAGGAGCCATGTCGTACCGTGTAAAGTTGTTTATGTCAATGTGTGTATGTTAATTATTTCACACAAAATGTGTTTCTAAATTTGTATCTTAGCTTAGATTTAGCTTCTCGGCACAATAACCCCAGACACTATCATGAGGGTTTTTAGAAAGAAAAATTGATTGGAAACTCTGGTTCACGGGGAAAACGTTATCCTTCTTTGGAAAGTATGAAAATCCACAAAATTGGAGATATTAAGTTTTTTCATAGTGTCAGGTGAAATTATTTATATCTGCAATTTGGGTGGATACTGAATACATGTCGCTGTGTAATTCTAAAACTCTGACAGTAAAAATTCCTCGCAAAAACACTATTTATACTGAAGCACATTTGATTGCAAATGCTTTATATTTGGTGTAATTTTCAACAGCAGATCTTTATCAGTAATGGAGTACTTTTCTACTCTGGTATACCTATATTAAGAATCTGTGTCCTTCTTTCATAACTGCCATATGTACCATATCCAGTCAATATGGTTTATATTTAATGTACTTTATGGCCCATAATATCTAGTCCAGGTCCAAGGGACCCAACAAGGACAGCAGCTTCAGGTTATTGAAATCTTTGTGTACACATTTTCTTTTAAAGGAATATTGGAGACCTGGGCCCATATTAACAGTGAGTGTGTTTATACATTCCACAATGTAAGGGCAAAAGAAATGTGAACATTATCTAAGAAATTAAATGTATGTTATTTATATTATTAACAATATTCATATTTATTTTGTAAAGGAGCAAAGAAGTGGGGCTGCAGTATGGGAATAACTCTAGGTCTTTTAAAAATATTATTATAAAGCTATATATACATATACTGTATATTATATACTGTATTGTATGAGTACATCTGGTATATCTAAAGGAATATAGATGTTCATGCAGCCAGCCTGATAATCTGGAGCCACAGCAGGAAAAACCCATTTGATTGTCAAACACAGATAAATGGTAACATAATAATGCCTCTCCCATTTATGTGTGCCAGTGCCAGGCCGTATTCATGCTGGCTCAGTGGCATGGCTTACATGTTCTACTGAATGGAATCAAGCCATCATGTTATTAGCTACATCCAATGTGTTTCCTGCTATGACATGTCAAAATAAATGATAATGTGTGTTTTAATATATAATGTATTAAATAACAAATATAATATATATATATATATATATATAGGAAAGAGCATCAGACCCACATGCTGCGTGAAGATTTGTAGATGCTGTTCTTCATAAAAAAAGACTGAAATTAATACCATACAGACTCAGCTATGCAGACTCAGTGTGTGCTAAGAGGGATATCCTGGGCAGAATCGGTTTTGCCTTAAGAGAACCTGCAAAATCAGATCAGTATTGTATTATTATGGTCTTAAAGGAGTAATATTAGAGCCATGATTAGAGACATCACAGAAACACAGCAAAGCTTACAATTGTTGTTGACACCTTTCATTGTGAGATTTCATGTGTTGAATCACAAAAAGTATCATTATAAATTAAAATACAGGTAAAGAACTCCCACATTTTCAATAAATAAACATTTCCACAGGTGTCACCCTAGAAGCGATGCATATGTGTTCCCAATGCCCTTGTCTCAATTGCTATTGCAAATCTGAACAATATAGGCCACTGGGAACCTATATTAAACACTGCTTTACTACAGTGTGGTCATTTTCTGAGAGTACCAAATCAATGAACAAAACCTGTATTTGTACCTTCATTTTCAAGATGGAACTGTCATTGCTTTATTGACTGGCTTAAGAAAAGCCTGACCGCTGGCCCTTTAAATGTGGGCGGGTCACTCAGGCCCGATTGGAGCGAACATGATTTCAATCGAAAATAAAGAAGCTCTACTATTGGATGAAATTGACGTCAATCAAATTATCGTTGGCGGGAGCGCATAATGTTCACGCGAAGTGATTGGTCTGGTTTTTTGTCAGCTGTTTGAGAGTTGAGCGCGGGACCACGGCTCGGCCATAGCTTGGAACTTAGCTAGTTTCAGGACATTACAAGCTTCCAAATGACGGTAAGTGTACAAGTTTATTCCATATTGTGGTGATGTTATGGCTCAGAGAATGTTATTGGGTTACAGTTAGATTGGGGTTATGTGTTTGTGCACAATGGGCGTGTCCTGTGTCCCATAGATCATTTAGTTATACAGTAGATATCAAGCAGCTTCACCTGCTGTGACCTGTCCAAATGAAGGTGCTGTACCTGAGCAGCTTCCTTGTCAGAGCGTAAGACTGCACCTCAAGTCTCTGTGGAGAAACGGCTCAACTCTGAAGTCCCCCTCCATTGACTTCAGCTATGAGAGATTGTGACAGTGCTCTGCCAGTTGTTATTTTTGTTCTCAATGGATCATTTCTTATCACCACCAGTCCATACAGTTAGGATATTAGTGATTTTGATAATGTACACTGTATTCATGCCAAAGATAAGGCCACCTTAGGCTGGTGTGAAGCTGATGGTTCTCACGAGAACAGGAGATGTTAAATAAATGAGACAAAAAGTATGAAGTATGATTATCTGCAAAGAGTAGAAACTTGTGTGTGTGAAGTGTGATTTGTTTGCCAGTGAGTGATGTCCAGAAGGATTTGGCTATGTGCAGATTGCCACCACAGAGTTTAAGAGGGTGGATCCTTTTGATTTCTTCTTTTTGCATTAGATTGCAGAAGCTCTTACTTCATTTTAAACACACCACTGTGCATTCTGTTCACCGCATGACATTTGTAATGAATTTTTGGAAATGAAAATAGCTGTGAACAGTCAACATGCCAAGCATAATTTAGCAGTTTGGAATGCTTATGAGTGATGGTAGCAATTTGTCCAATCACAATCTTACTTAATCAGAGTAAAATAACACCGTCAACCTGGTTAACTTGTCTTTATAAAGATAAGTGAATTCTCATGCTGTACAGAGGTGTAAACCCATGGTTCTCAATCAAGGTTTCTACTTCCTTGAAAGGCAGTTTTTCAGGGATTTTTGTACGATGTATTTCAAAGCGAAACAGCAATTTAATCTCTTGTAAGCTGTAACGTGGAAAAAAAACTGTTCGTAAAATCAATTTGCTGATTAAAGGGAAGTGTTAACTACAACATGCCAACAATATCCAGGTATGAGTGTTTCTGGATAGATATTGTCCACCCGTGGTGCCTTTTGGATAAGAAGGCAAATTGCTGGGTTAAAAAGGGCTCTATTAATGACTGCATTATTAGAGAGTGTGGGTAGAGGCAGAGGGAGCGGGAGAGAGGCAGAGGCAGGCTGAGATTTGCAAGTCTAATAGTATGCTGGCTGTAATGAACAGTGTTTCTGGTCATCCTCAGGGTGAAGAGGAAATAATAGCCTAGAACAGGTTAGAAATAGGCAATGGACTTAAAGTGAGGTGGTCAGGTCAGTGCAGGGTGCCGATAATGAATACCAAATAGGACAAGATCAATAAACGGTCCTGTATTTGTTACAAAGGGGACGTGTGTGTGTGTGTGTGTGTGTGTGTGTGTGTGTGTGTGTGTGTGTGTGTGTGTGTGTGTGTGTGTGTGTGTGTGTGTGTGTGTGTGTGTGTGTGTGTGTGTGTGTGTGTGTGTGTGTGTGTGTGTGTGTGTGTGTGAGAGACAGAACACCAACGCTTTAACATAGCTCACTGTGGGCCATTTGTACCGAACAAAATTAAAAATTGATTTTTACATGCTGACAGTATGTAAGAATAATGCATGCAGTGGACTTAGGTCCGCCCCCAAACAATGACTTATCCACGCAGAAGATACAGTACTTTGACTATTCAGCGAATCATATTAGACAATGACAATATATAATGTCACATATGAAGTGAAGGGAATAATTTTCATCCCAAATCCAAATGAAAGGGAAGCGACAACTTGTGTGCTTCTTATTGGGAGACAAAATCCAAAATGGTGGAATTCATCATAAATCTCTATAGATTAGACGGCTATTAGTACTAAAGATATTGAAAACCATTGACGGACATTTACCAAGTGTAATATGGAAAAGGGCAGTAAACTGTGGATTCATATCCTATAAGTCTTCAACTGTGCAGTACTGCCTGTGTCTCTGTCAGTGCCTATTGATTCAACTCTTCTGTTCTGGGTGTATTTCAGTGTGTATGTGTGTATGGCAGCTTCTCTCTGTCTAAGTATGCATGCATGTGTTCATGTCTTCCAATAGGTCAATACGTATCCCATTTGTATTTGATTATTTGAGAGCTGTGCGTTGCATGCTTAATATCCTGTTCCTCTAGTCACCATAAGATGGCAGTAAAGCCTTTCCTCAAAGAGCTCTGTGAAACACAAAGCGCCATCAGAACAGAGGGTTCAGTTCGTCCTCCCTTCTCCTCTCTTCCCTCTACTCTCTCCTCTTCAACAGAAATTCAGGTTTGTCACACTGTTATTCTGACCATCAATAATAAGTGTGTAGAGTTCTCTGAAAGAAAAAAACCCCAGTATAATTTCTAAAGTCTCACAGTTTAATACTGGGCTCGGAGCGCTGGAGCGACGGAGGAAAAAACACAAAGGTCATCTTCATATTTCTTCCTCTCTTTGTGCTTTTCTGTAACAGGTTCTCCAAAACTGAAAAACAGTTGCACTTTGGGTCGTGCAAAATGTAATTCCGGAGGTAGACAAACAGCACGTGTTTAATACTGTCACCATAGCAACAGCTCACAGCAGGAAAAAGCAACCACACACTAAGAAACACTCTGGCGCTCACACGTTTCTAATTCGAATTCTATTTCCGTGTCTTACTGTATTACAAACTAAGCAGCTCATAAACAAGCATTGTGGGAGTATAATGTGGACGCAGTGATGATGTTTTAGTTGAATGAAATGGAAAAGTTAGAGTACGCCAATGTGTGCAGGTCCAATCTGCTCTCTCCTGCTTTGTGTGTGTGTGAGCGTGTGTCTGTTTTGTCATTTTTGCACATACGTCTCAGCTGGTGTAGCAAGTAATCTCCTGTGATTCATTAGTGCTAAACATGGCTGCTGTAGGTTAACAAGCTGTTGACACTGAAGGTGGAGGTGTTTGTCAGCCTGTTATTTGTAGAATGGCATAAAAAACCCCCCAAAAAAAACCCATAGTAGGCTGAATATTTCTTCTTCGGTGTACGGTAATTATGTTCAGACTCCACCATTAGAATAAACTTAATCACTTAACATATATCTACAGTTCCCAAAACCTTAATTGGAAACTGTATTGGACGTTTGCGAGGCTCTTTACAGCCCGACCGCTTGTCGCTTAAAGCATTTCCCAGTCTTTTAAAACGATTAGAGACACTGATGTGGGCCATGATCACATACCACTCTTCTCTAAAGCGGATTTATAAATAGTACCTGTGTAGAGCAGCGCTGTAAAAGCCAAAAGAGTGCTATTGAACAGTTAATCCCATAAAACTAAAAGATTACTGAATATTCCACCCCAGTCAATGCAATAGGGCCATTAGCCCAAAGTGCCTTCTCACACTTTTTGTCTTTAATACCTTTCCCTTCAATCTGATCTCATTCTTTGTGCTCCTGCATTTTTTTCCGATGTAATCCTTATATTGTTTAAAACACCTTAACTCCCTCATCACCTTTACTCATCATCATTGTGTTTGCTCACTACGCCACGGCGGGGTCAATCCGTTTCTCCCTTAAACTGGATAAACTGCCAAAGCACTTCGGAAAATGGTAAATTTCAGACGGAGGGTAGTGAGAGAAGAAACGTGACTCCCGGTAGACAACATCCTCATTACTCAGAGAGGGGAGAAATGGACAGACGAGGAGAGATCTAGGGAGGAGAAGGGAGAAATAGTTTGACAGGAGTTATAGGCAGATGGACTGACTCTTTGCCATTGAGCTAAATGGATCTTGGAAAGCAGAGAAAAGGAGTATTTGTCATTTCGAGCCTCTGGGAGTGCCTCTAGGATCCAAATCCACAAGGCTATATGTTCAGTGCGCTGTCTGCAAGCAAATTCAAACACAAGCTCACACATACTCAGGGCGCACACACACAAGCGCACACTTTCCACCTAATAAAACTGTAACAGAATTTAAGAAACACAAAGTCCAGATGGAGTGTTAAGCAGATGGTAATAGAAAATGACATTCCGTACTGTACTCCTGACGCAACTCCAGTGTTTCCATGACTAACCTTGCCTTTCTTGGAACATGGATTCTCATGGACGATCGCACGGAAGCAGACTCTTCTGGTGCGACGCTTGCGTTTTGATGTGCATGACCATCCACCAGCATGTGCACGTGTGCCTTTTTGCAGGGGCTGTGAGTGGCTATGGTAAACACAGACACAGACGGGTGGGAGGGAGGGGGTCTTTCATTATCGAACATCTCTCCTCAGCTGCTCATTTTCATGCAAGCACAAATCTGACTTTGTGAACTCTGCTGTTCCCACCTCGCTCTTATCACTGCTCTTTTACTTCGATTACAGAGACAAGCCGGGAATGGCAAACAGTCATGCTATCCGGGGAGGGAGGGGGATGGGACCGAGAGAGGAGAGAGAGTCGAGCGAGAATTGTGGATGATAGGAGCGTGGGATGGAAGGACAGATGCCACGAGAAAGGGGCTATACCTATATTAAATCCTGCCCTTTCCCGGCAGAGTCAGATATGTCTTTGGTTATCTGTCGTTTCTGCCTCTGGCGCGACTGGACACTCACACTCCCAAGTACACACACACACACACAGACACAAACATACACACACATGTGTATACCCACTGGACAGGACTGGGTAGTAGCCACTGGTGCCTGGCTGTATCGATTAGAGCAGTAACATGGTTATTTCTGCAGGTCCGTCTCCAACAGCTGTCCCCCTATTTGGCTGCAGGCGTAGAGAAAGAATGGGAAGGAGGCAAGGGGGTGGAATGAAACTGAAAAGGGACGTTGTCGCTATGGAAAGGAGGGAGGTCATCACATACAGGAGGCACAGGGCGGTGGGAGTGACATGAAAGGTGCAGGAGCAAGAGAGAAAGGGGTCGGACCGTAGAGGCGATTGAACACAATGGGAACCGTGCGGAGCATCAAGGTACAGTAAAGGAAGGACTAATGAGGGAGAGGTGGAACGGGATGAAGGGGGAGACCCTGGGGTGGAGGAAAAAAGAACAAGAGGCAGATTAAAGAAGATGAGCCAACGATGCGAAATCAAGTGAAACAGAGACCAAAGAGAGAAGAGGCGAGATTTGAGACGAGTGTGGGGTTAGAAGAGGGATTAAAAAATCACACAAAAAGTTAAAGAAACCAAGTAAAACAGAGAAACCAAAGAAGTTGTTCGATTAAAACACGCTCCTTCTACAACCAGTGGATTTAGCAATAGGCCTCCTGTTGAATAGCATGAGGCCATTCTCATCAATACTGTTATTAAGAGCCTGTTGTGGCTGAGAGATTAAACAGTAACTCACTAGATTGTGTTGCCACTGATTGCACCAGTGTGTGTGTGTGTGTGTGTTTGTGTTATGGATTTTGTGTGTTTGTGTGCGTATGTGGGTGTATGTGTGCGAATGCGTATATAATGTACATATCCATAAATCGTTGTGCATTTTGAGTATCTTTATGCCACCAAGCATTTATATGTATGCATGAGATATGTATTGGGGGGGGGAGGGGCTGGCTTGTCTGTGTACTCTCACATTTTCCAGCAGTAATAGTTAACTGCCAGAGTGGAGCTCCCTGCTGACAGAAATACATCCATGCAGGGCAAAATTTACAACTTCCCTCCCCCTCCTCCCCGATTTCCTTCACCCTCTCTTTCCCCCCCCCGCACCTCCACCCCCACCCTTACGGGCCAAGGTCAGTCAATTACCCTTCACTGACCAGCGCGCCCACACACACACACACACACACACACACACACACACACACACACACACACACACACACACACACACACACACACATACACGCACACATACACACACACATACACGCACACATACACGCACACATACACACACACCACAGCGGTTCACATGTGTTTGAGTGGAGCGCAGTGATCTGGACAGCGTCCCGGCATGCTAGATTCATGGGGAATATGTCAGCTATCAGCTCGGGCATTTCAAACAATGCCTCACAATGTGCTTGACAGCCCTGAAAAACGGCCTGGTGCTCAGAAACTGCCATCCCATCATCTCAACTCCCTCATCTGGGCCCTCTCTGCCTCTCCATCTCTCTCTGTTTGTATGCACATCTCTCTCTATATCTCATTTTCCCTCCTAATTCGCCCCCCAAGCTCTCATTTTCTGTCATTCTCTGTCTCCCTCTGGATTTTCATTTGACCCATTCTCTACCTTCCAATGTTCCACTTTGTCCACAAAATCCCTTGGAACTAAAAAAAAAAAACGTTTTTTTTTATTTTTTTACAGAGAGCATCCATTCCTTTTTTTCATAGTTTACCACTCTGTCCTCCTCCGTTCTTCCCTCCTGTAAAACAGTGCCAGATGCCCCTTATTAGGAGCTGAGCAGCAGGTCAGGCAGTAGTTAAGTACATAACGCACAGTTATACACACACATGCACACATACAGACAGGGTACTTATGTACATGATGGTATTATCTGGCCGGGCGGTGATATATCTCTGTGAGACACCGGCCCATAAAGCTGCAGGGACATGCAGTCCCCTCTTTCCTTTTTCCTCCCGCTCCCTCTGCTCCCCTCCAGTCACATGCAGTAACAGCCGGCCCTGATTCACAGCATTCAATTTACACCGGCTCGTAACAGGAGGTGATGGGCTCTTGGAGGTTGGAGGAGGGCTTTGGAAGAAGTTTGTGTGTGTGTGTGTGTGTGTGTGTGTGTGTGTGTGTGTGTGTGTGTGTGTGTGTGTGTGTGTGTGTGTGTGTGTGTGTGTGTGTGTGTGTGTGTGTGTGTGTGTGTGTGTGTGTGTGTGTGTGTGTGTGTGTGTGTGTGTGTGTGTGGCAAGCGGTGATGGAGAACCAAATATATTCACATACGTATTGGTTTATTGTAAATGCTGGTGAAATTTTGTACGGATGTTGTGTTTTTTTAGGGTCGGTCTTTAAATGTTGAAGTAAATGGCATGCAAATCATGTTTGTGCAGGAATATATCCACCTGCATTCCTTTTGGAGCAGCAAACGGCTCTCATGGCAGGGAAGGAGTTGACCAGTCAAACCAGTAGGGTCGATTTCACTCGGCAGAGGCTGCAAATACGAGTATATGTGTGAAATATATGTGTAATAATCACAACAACACTACTATGAAGCTCTTTTACACTTAATGTACTAATATGTAACCCTGTCCAAATGCAACATTACCCTGTATCAAAGCTAATTTTTCCATTTTTGGCACTGGAAATTGCAATCCACTTAAAATACGTTTGGTCGTATTAAATTGTTTTACAGACTTAAGTATGACACGTCTGAATGGCTTAGGATAAGTCCTGTATGTAACCTACATTCTATAGGAGCACAGCACAACAACAAATATGATAAATACTTTTAACCCTGAAACAGAGGAACAAAACTCCAAATCCTTCACACAACCGACAGCAATAATGGATGTCAGTCAGCGGGAAGCAGCTGTCACTATATGCAATGCTGTTTGTAGCTGCGATTTGGTTACCCTGGTAATAGAAAAAGTGAACTTGGCAAGAACATTCTGTCAGACCATGTACAACAACACCCATTGTAGCGCAGTGTTTTGTTGTGCCGTATGTGCTTATTTACTTTCAGTGTCTAGCATCAAGTGTCAAGCATGAGGGTACAGAGGAGGAAAGAAGTGATAGACAGCATACCGTTATCAAAGGTTTTTTTTACTATAGAGGATAATTAGTCACATCCTTTGTCTGCCAAGGAGCACCAAAGCAGTTAATGGCCACAACGCCCCAAATATCATCTGCAGTCTTCATAACTACACACTCGCAATGGCGGTGTGGCTGAAAAAAGCAGTCGGTCCGTCAAACAAGAGAAGCATATTCTCACATGCAGCACATCTGATGAATGAATAAATCAATAAGCAGCTTAAACAGTTCACGCACTCAAAGTTAAATGGCTCACACAATAAAAGCCAATATAGCTCTAAATTATAGAAATAATTCATCATTACTTCTCCAATACAACAAAAGCAGAGTACAAAGAACTGTGTCAAAGTCACAGTGACCGGCCTTAACTCTCCCATGTCGTTCCAAATTAGAACTTCAAGGTGGGCCTTACTTTGTCATTAAATGTTTTTCACCTTTCATTTTCATTTTCAGTTTGAGAAAGTTAGCACATTTGTGTGTAAAATTCATCTCAAATCTTGTTTATCCACAATTCCGGATTAGTATTGAAATTCCTGAATTCCGATCTAACATTGCTGAAAAACTATTACTCAACAATCTTAGTAAATGTATCTCCTTGCGCAGTTATATCAATGCAAAGATTACATTTTAATTTTGAGTGCAGTGGTCCTTGAATGCAAAATATCCAACGTTCGTCTCTTGACACTATGTTGTGTTATGTCTGTGTTAATATTTGTGGGTGTGCTTACACGCAAGCGTCTGTGAATGTGTGTACTTGTGGACACGCATCAATGAGGGTGTTGAAAACAATCCAAAGAGCAAGCCAACCCAAATCCGATCCCCCAAATGAATATGTATCATTCGAAATGCTGATCCATATCTGCATTCTGTAATTCTAAACTCTGCTGTCCCAATCCCCCTATTTCCACTCCATGCACCATGCTATGCATATATAAACGTAGAAATCTGCTACGGATCAGCAGCACATCTACATCTGAGGATTTATTCGGGGAACATGTTTTTTAAAGCTGCCTCTGCTGAAAATGCTTTAAAATGTGTGTTTTCTGTGACTCAGACAGATTCATGCATTGATGCCTCTCTGACCAAAATGTCATACAACAGCATCTTAAACTCCCAACTAGGTATGTGGCAAGATGTAGGGTATTTGTTCCTGAATCCAAGATCAAATGTGCTGCAAGTAGTGTTTTAGTTTATTGTTTTAAGCACAAGTAATACTCTGCAGGATAGCAAAATGTGCAAACAGGTAGGAATAACATTATGCAACCTCCTAAGTAGACTAAGCTCCATCACAGTCTCTAGACATGTATTATGTGATATTGCTCCCCTGCCTATGGGCATTACAGTGATGTGCAAGGTGGGAGGTAGAGAACAAATTGTGTAGCGTCAAAAACATATGCCCACTGGAATGACTACTCATCTACTCATATGAGTGTATCCACAGAGGTGCGAGCAGTGTTTGTTTTTCACTGCACTTTAAGAGACGGCTGATATTTAAACAAAATTTATATCCAGTCAACTGTGGCTGCATGGAAAAGGTGATGAAATTATGCACTTGTGTCACTATGACAGATGGATATATAAAGCAATCAGTCCCACGGACACACCACTGAGAGATCTGCTAGTCACCTCGGGTGTTTAGTATGTGTACATGTATTCCGCGTTTTTACATTATTTGGATAATTGATTGCATGTGTAAATGACAAGAGCTTGGCACACATATCATTCATAGGCACACGTCCTGGTGAGCGAGGCCTGATCTTTTGACATATCAGCATATGAGAATGATGGATACACGTGAGGGCCCAACAGTTGAGATTCATGTTTAGCTGATAATTCATGAGCTTCCTCATACATGGATCTCCCTATTCTCCCTGAGACTGACAGATGTGGTGCAGGGGAAAGATGTTTAGCATTCACAGTTTGGCATGTGAATGTGCATATGTGTTTCAAATGGTCAGTGATACCCACTGTGGGTGATTCACATTTATAGTGTGTACAATTGTGCCTGTACAGGTAATAGATTCTGATGGGTGCTGGATCATTGAGATTCATTGTGATTGTGCTGCTGTAGCCGCAGCCCTGTCAATAGACAGACGAGGGGAGGGAGCGAGGGATGTGGGATGGAGAAAGAGGAGAGATTTGGTTGTCGGCTCTGTCATTTCTTACTTGGAGAGGGGGACTCTTGGGACACCTCTACGGTAGCAAATGGAGAGAACACACACACACACACATATACACAACACATTAGGAAAAGTGTGTGGTGGCAAACCAGTCAGACAATGTCCATATCAATGATATGTACCCATCAGGTGGGCCACCCCCACTGACATATTGGCGGGCTTGAAATCTGAGCTGAAAATTGTTTTTGACAAATATTCATGTGCCTTTTCACAGTGGCTCCCTTCTTACCATTCACAAATGTGTGGACAGTGGGGAGAATGAGGACATGAGACATGCATTGTATTTCCATTTCTAGTTTTATTATGTGAATAAATCTTGTTTTTCTCATCAGGCAATATTGAAATTAAGTAAACACAGCAGGATTTTCACAATCTAAAGCTCTCTGGGAATTAATAATCATTATATCCCCAATCTGTCTGCGTTTCCCAAATGCTTGGGCTGTAATTATAATTTTATATCGTATAAAAATGCGATGGGCTAGGTTTATGTTGACAATACATTTCACCATTCAGCCAAAAAAGGAATCTTGTCAATATTACCTGCACTTCCCAAAAGAGACCTGCACAAAGTAACTGTATGCTGTGGACCCAATATTTCATCCATCAGGTCCTAAAACGAGACTTCATCTTCCATTTCACACTACAACTATTCCCTTTGCTTTAGTTCTTTCCATTTAGAGTGTAAAACTTATCAGTTTGTCATGCAGATCTTCTTGTATCTCTTGATAAATTCTTGCATGAATGCCGTGTGTGTAAATTGCAGGGCAATGGAAAAGCAGCTTATAAGGACAGCAGACAGAACATTACGCAAGTTTATGGGGAGAAGAGAGTAGAGGGGATGAATGTAAAAAAGATAAAGGTGCATGGCAGAATACATGACAGATGTACAAAATACCAACTTACGCTTAAGAGGCTATTGTTTTAAAGCTGTGCATCTCTGAAAGCCATTCTGGCAGCATCACTGTTTATGTTCTGTTAGAAGATATTTTACAATGCATCATATTTCTGGGGCCTCCTTACATTAAAGGCTGCTTTAGGTTACAGATGAGTGATCGCAAATGGAATAGAACTGAACAAGACAAAGTCGAGGGATGTAAATTCTACAAGTTTTATTATTTTCTTGTATAAAAATGCAGGCAATTATGTTTGCTTCTCTGTGGAAATCAGAGATGTAACAATGGAAAGGTTGGCAATATATTTGAATAAAATGTAATTTATTTAATGGTCTACATTATGGTTATATTCACATGCTCTGAAAATACCAAAATTACATTTTGTAAGATAGGATTTGTCTCTCTCACAACGGTACAAGGGTAAGAACCTTTCTCTTTTAAAATGATTCTGTTAAGACGTTGTTATACATATCCATCCATCCATTTCAGTTTACCCTGTGCCTTTCATCCCTGGGCGAGAAGCATGCTACACCCCGGACACTGCATATTCAGTTCTTGGATATCTTTGTACAAGCATGTTTGAGTCAGTTAAAGAACCAGTAAAAAGCAAGGGTCAATAGATTATTTTGTAAACCCAGTATGTAATTAAAAAAAAATCTTGGAGGGAATTATTTTCACTTTACTTCAGCAATTCTTCCTCATAACGTTTCCATAATTACACATTTTAAGGATCAGTATTCAATAGTCACTTATTTTGGTTAGTTTTGTATGATTTTGATCAATTTAAATTCTGTAGCAAGAGGGTGCGTGGTTAGGAAATGTGAAAGATGCATCTCACTGGTCAAATGCCCCTTTTATTAAGAATTAACAGCAGGAATGAAAGTGCTTGGAATTGTGCAGGGCGGTAACTAAAACCAGCAATACTCTCTCTATGGGTTACACACAATGGTGACTATAAATGTATTGTAATTTTAACTGCTAGCATGTCAGAACAATAAACCACAGACCATTAAGTCACATATATTAATAGCGATTACAAGAATAGTAAAACTACAACCTGTAACTAATGCTTCAACGCATGCTGAGAAATCAGTCAATGCTCTCAAATCAGAACAGTTAAATGGGGTGTCACTACACTGCACCCAACAGTGTGTCTGTCAACTCAAGTACTTAAGCTGCCTTTTACCTGTCTTGCCTCCTCCCTCTCATCTAGAGTATGTATGGCTGGGAGAAATTGTTGGTGTCAGTGGTGTTGGGCTGGGTTGATTAGTTTGACCCTCAGTTGTGGAAAGGGCGTGATAGGGCACGATATGAGCTATGCAAGACCACACACCAGCAACCATCCAGAACAGAATAGCAATCACCTAACCAAACTTTACCATCTGGACAAAGCCCCATAGCAACGGCCCTTGCAACCACCCAGAACACCAAAGCAGCGTGTTACACATACAATTTTCATTTTTGTATTTCTGTTTTGTAATCACAATGATTTCAGATATTCATCTTTAGAACTGCCAGAGAAGGCCCTTGACATTCAGTATTGCCAAACGAGCCCACTTTTACTGTAATCGGCTGCTTGAACCTCACATACAAAATGCAGACTGATGCTTTGTATTGGAATGGCCAATACTAGAGTTTCCTTTTCAAAAGAATTTGACATCCATTTTGAAATAAGGTGCAAGGTTATCCACAGATTCATAGACCAACATTAGTCTGAAATGAACTTTTTCATGCTAGGATTTACTTTACTTTGTCCAAGGTATCACCCTTGTTCGAAGCGAGTAAAACCGTAGCTGGAGCTGGCTAAAGGTGGAGGACTATTTATGTTTTGTTGTAGTTACTATCTGAACATTGATGCCTCCTCTTTTGTTACTTATTACAGTAGGTCAAGTATACCTTACTGTAATTGTATGTGTGAGTCGCTGTCCTTCAGCACAAGACGGGACATGATTTGACAACGATGTCAAATCATCTCTTGACTTTGGCCAATGCTACAGAGGAGAGGCCCAGATGCATGATGTGGTTTTATCTGGACAACTAAGATTTTACAAAACGCATCTCACAGCGAAAAATACGATGACATTACTTTGTCTGAGGCATGAGACTAGGGAGAGACTGTGGTCAGTGCAGATAAATGAATGTGTTCAGCCATTTATTCATGCTCTAACTCACACAATTAGCCAACATTCCTTGTAGCCATTAGTTGACATTGCAGGGTCACTTATTCACCTCTTGTCTGCAAACTGTGTTGGGTTCTTTATCATTATGATGCTGTGTGTGCTTTTTTTCAGTTCTTACTTTGTGTTAAAATGGTTTAGAATTACTGCAGTGGACATTCATACCTGCAGTCTTTGCAAATGGAAGATTCACTGCAGAAGACACAGTGACTCAAAGGATGTAAATAATGCTATAATTCTAAAGCTTCACATATTAATATATTCACTACCATGGAATCCAGATTATTGCCTAGAGCAGGCCTTCCTTTGTAGTTTAGCTGCAAAATTAAAAGATGGCATTGGTCCTTGGCAGTTAAGATTCTTGTTGCCAGAGTGGAATACCCCTCATAGGGATTTCATACAGTTAAAAACCATGTGGCTCGGGAACAGCGCACAGAGACAAGTAAAGACATTATCACTAATGTTACCCAGAGGAGACAGATACTATCATTCAAGTGTAAGAGAGAGTGTTTGATTTCTGGCTGAAGGTCATGACTGTTATCTTTTTGAGCATCCAGGGTCTCTGATTTCTGCCTTATTGCTAGCAGGCATTCACATGTTTTCTTTTCTTTCCTATTTTGCTCTCCTTCTACTGCATTACTGTAGTCAGGCATCACCATGCACACCTATCTGTTAATCTCTGTCATGCTGTGACCATTTCACCTGATCCCACTGTTTTCCCCTGTGGCTCCACCAACCTCCTGCACCTCTCTTTAAGTCACCCACTTTTGCTTCCCATGCCATCTCACCTCATCTGCTTTTGACGAAAAAATTGTTTCATTTTAATACAAGCCCATCTCCGCCACTTGCTCCTCCAGTGTTCACCACTCGGCCCTTGTCCATCTCCCTCTGCATGCGGCACTTGCGGTGACATAATTTAATATTCGGTGTGCTGTAGTAAAGAGAGAGGAGGCTGGGGTTGTCAGCACTGAGCGAGGGGCCATTGATTTAGCGCTAACATCACACAGGGAGCATCTCTCTTTATTTTATTAGTAGGCTACAGTCAATCTGATGCAGTGACAGGGAGGTGTGGCAGTGCCGCTCAAATAGTCAGCTGGAAGGCAGTAGCACTGGTAGCAGTTTAGCTTTAGTCTGTAGGGCATTGCTCTGTATTTCCGGAAAATCCAGTCACCTTGCATGTAAAAACATTTAAGGGGTTATGAGATGGATCGACTTTGCTGTTTAAACGCTAAACGTTTCTCATGTCTAATTACTTAGTTTGTGCAGTCTTAGCAGTAACTAACAGAGGTCAGAGTAATGTGTGCAAAGCATTGTGTTTAATGTATGTATGTGACAAGTGTTTAGTGCTGCAGTCAGGGTCTTAATGATAATTGGCATTTGTGGTTAGGTCGAAGTGGGTCTGGTTAATTTAGAGCCAATTTAGTTACACTTTAAGCCACTTTGAAATCTAAAGAATGATGCCTAACTCTGGTTCAATAAACTGTATTTATCTACAAAAAGTGAAGGGTTTGTTTAACCATCTGGCACCTGCTGTATGTGTGTAATGAAGTATGACTGTGATGACAGAATACTGCAGGGTTATGAATGGATGCATGATTATTTCCCTGTGTCTTCACTGTATGACTGGATTACGTATTGAACTGAGGTTCAAAGGAGCAGAGATTGACACTGAAGAACATATTGATAAACTTCAGAAATGTTGATAACTGTTCTGTCCGACATTCCACAGCATTAGAAAACTTAGGCGTAATATTCAATGAGGACATGACATTAAGTTGCCTACCTTCATCTCTGCAATATAGCCAGGATTAGACATGACAGATACTGAAACCGTGGTCCATGCATTATTCTGCATACTTTCAGACTGGACTTATGTAATGTTCTTTTCTCCGACTTGAGCTTTACGACTCTCAAATCTGCAGCCCATTCAAAATACTGCAGCACGATTTTCTAACTAGAACCCATATATATTTGCTCATATCACTCCAGTTCTAGCTTTGCAACACAGGCTTCCTGTTAAGGCTAGGGCCAATTTGAGGGTCTTACTTTTAACTCCCAAAATATTGCTTGGCCTCGCTCCATTACATCTAACTAATCTTATAACCACTTATGTTCCTGCACGTGCTGTAAGATCCTAGACAAACTCTTTTCAAAACCTCTGTCTTGTATTATTTGGTGTACATGCTCTCTCCTCTACTCCTACTAACCATCCCTCCATCCTGTGGGGCCTCCACACTCTGAGTGTCGGGGTCCTCGGCTGTTTTCCAGTTCTCCTGGCTGCTGTGCTGTCTCCATGCCAGAAGGCTGCCCAACCCAGCAGGTCGTTGAGTGGGTCAACCAAAATGAATCCACCATCCTCCCATGCTATCTATAAAACGTCCAAAAAAATGCCAAATGCCCATCACAACCCTCCCAACCCAAATTGTAATTCATGTCTTTGTGCTGCTTATTTTGTATGAACAAGAACTACAAATCACAAAGGGATTCAGTTTCCCATGACAACAAAACAAACAAACCTGCAAACCCTCACTATTTTTCTGTAAAAATAAATGAACAAAACAATTTTTTGCTTATTAGAATTTGCCACTCAAATAATCCATGAATTTCCCGTTCATGTCAGGACTAATGTGCCTCAGTATGGACAGATTGTAACAGTATTGATGAGTCCCATGGGGTGATATTAATTGGTGCGCGAGGAAATTATGCAGTAGCTGTGGTCAGTGAGATGGAAAAGGTGTGAACTGAACAGGGTGGAACACGTTTTTAGGGACTGTGCATTGCTATTTTCAAAGGTCAGTAAGCCTCCTTTTGTGTCTGTAATTTGATTCCAGCTCAATGGAACACTAAAAGGGTTACTGTAAATATATCCCAGCTTTCCGAAAAACCCTACAGAACTGAAAGGTTTTGCTTCGACTGCATCAATATATTGATGCATGTTGTGTCAATGATCCTCTGGAGAATCTCGGCGGGGGATTCTCGGATATAGTAGGTGATGAGATGTGTCACACGGCGGTGGATGCTATGTATGTGTGAGTCATGTGGCTGTGGATGGATCGATCCGCCATGTGTTATGATGTATGCGTGTCTCACGTGATAAGGTACAGGGCCAAGGTTTTAGGCTGAGAGCTCTGTAATTCATTACAGCAGCGTGAGTGTTCATGCGAGGGAATATGTGTGTGTGTCTGAAAGTGTGTAATTCATAAGATGGAACTCGCCCGGCAATGAGAGAACTCATTAGACTCCTGTCGTCTCACCTCCTGGTAGGAAAAATACCTGGCATCTGGGAGTTTATATTCCCTCTTCTTTACAGCTCTCTCCCTCTCTCTCTCTGTCTCTCAGTTTTTATTGCTTCCACACTCCGTGCCACAAAATCCTAGAGCAATCACCAATCAATCTTGTACACTCACCTAGGCCTCTCTCTGCCCCTAACCACCTCCTGCCTTCTGTTTTCCTTCCCCACTCACTCAACTCCTCTTCAGTCACAATTGAACACCCCTTCTCCTGCTTCTGTATTACATCCCATTAAGGCTCATCAGACTCATCTTCCCTTTCTTTTGTAATCATGGCATTCACAAGCATTCCAAACCTCTTTACTTCAACTATTGCATCGATCAGTCTTCACCCTGGCCTGCTTTACATTTGCACCCTGGTTTTAGAGAACTCGCAAGTGATTGCTTGTGACTACTGATTGCATGACTCTGACGTCTCTCTTCCCCTCTTTTTCTCTCACCTATACCTCACCTATTTTTTCATTTTGTCACCATTGAGACTATGGCTGCTACTGCATGTCATGGCTTAGTGTGGACGAAAAGAATATGGAAAATGTTGCATTTTAATCAACCACATCTGACTCAGAGGCAAGGTCAACTATGATAAGCATTCCCTTTTTTATGAATCCACATAGGTCACTTGTGAAATATATCCATGTCTACTCTTCACAGTGCATAGGAACTGAAACCTGACCTGGCACCCAAGGCAGGTTTCAAACTATATTCAGTTTACCCCATAGTAAAAATGTGCTATGAATGATATACGCATGATCCACGCTATCTTGGCCTGTTTGGGTTGACTATATTAGTTGACTATATTATATAATATTATATTATATTTGTTTTATATAATTGCCAATTCAGGTCCTCAGTTTAACATTTCTTACTTGATGAGGAATATCAAAGACCGGACGCAATTACAGTAGAGTGACAAGTCGGAATATAAGTGGTACAATGGTAACCATGCATACTTCAGAAAAAAAATCACATAGCTCGGCGCTCCACAAATGCACATATGCATACCAAGGTAGAATCGCATAATTATTGTACCAGCAGGAGCACCGCTTCAACTCTTGAAGATATTCGAAAATGTCGAAATTATAGCCGTGTTGTGTTTGTGGAAGCACTTGCTAGTCACTTGCCGCAAAAATATGCAGTAAGCAGGAATTCCATTTGATAGGTGATGTTGATATTGGAAGTTTGTTTTGCAAATTCCTCTGACTGAATTTGAAACACTGGCTTATTAGCATACCCGCAGTTCAATCCGCTGCTTCTCATTTTAGGACCAGACTGAAAAAAATCTATGCACCCCTGACTATTGACGCAAGGACGTGGAAATTATATCTGACATTGCACAAGATGTTATTGAACTTGGTTCTGTTGTGTGTCCAATCTTCCAGGTTTTTTCCTTCACTGGGCTAGGTTAAATTCCACTACCCTTTTCCTTCCTTCACCCCAGCATCCCTCCTCTGACCTCTGTAACCCCCTTTGCCCTGCTGCGCCCTCTCTTTAGCTGCTGCCTCCACAGGGTAATGGTGCTTGTCGTCTGGAGTCTGTTCCATCAATATGTGGCCCCTCTGTCTGGACCCGTTGGGTCAGTCTGGCTTTACTCTCTCCGCCACGACTCTCACTTCCCTCCCCCACCTCCCATAATTCACCACTTTTTCTCCATTTCCTTTCAATCTTCACTTCTGCCTTTTCATCATACAGTATTTCCCTCTACACTACACATGAAATAATATTCATTACAAAACAAATACTCAACCCATGGAATTGTTTTTGTCAGTATTCCTTATGGTATGTGTAAGCATAAAAACAAGAAGACATTGTGCAAAATTCTTCATCTAAGATTCAAGTTCAGCAGCAATGTAGGGAGACTGGCGAACAGTGGTGATGAATATAAGTTTGCTTTAATATGGAAATATAACAATATAGCAGTTATAACATCAAACAAACTTTCCTGTGGTGTGTCTACAAACTGCAGAACCCAAAATGAGACCTTTACTGCCTTGAAGTAATCACCTGCAAGCCACACAGGGAGAGGAATAAAGCATGCCAGGCACAAAAGGAGAAGTCATAACCATTAAAGTCAGTACAGTAATTGAATAAAAGGTGGGTTGCTGTTTTAGTGGTGAGGGCGCAGGTATGTGTCCTAACAAGATAGAAGGATGCAGAGGTTTTTTTTGTTGTTGTTGTTACAGTAGGTGTTGGATCATTAAATTTTAATGGCAGATTCAGTGTATGGATCGGGTTTAGTCAGATGTGAAATGGCAAAAAAGGGAACTCTTTGTTTTGGTGGGTTATTTCACACAATGATGGATCGACAGAAAGCCCAGTTTATGTTCCTCATCACATCCTGTTGAGTGTGTGATCACGCGGGACCTCAGTGTGAGAATACCTGTTTGTGTTTGTCGGCTGTCTGCGTTTTCTGTATTGACTGACTTTGGGTCTGCGAATGCGACTCTATGAAGACACCACCCTCCCACAAGGCCCTTCTTTTAATCGGTAACTGTGAAGCCCACAGAAATACTACAGCGTGCGAGTATGCAAGGAAATATCTTTGCAGCAGAACACTGTAACTGGTATAAAATGAAGGAAGGATTTGGCGTTGGTGGTTTTGTGTGTGTGTGTGTGTGTGTGTGTGTGTGTGTGTGTGTGTGTGTGTGTGTGCATTTCTCAGCATGTGCCTACAGAGCAGGTTGTCGGCCAGGGTGGCATATGGTGTGCACCCAGGTGAAGAGCCAGTTTCCATTGCAGCCTTTATTTTGTGTGCATATGTGCGAGAGTAGGTGCATAAACACATCTCTCTTACACTCTGATGACCATCTGTGCCCTGCTC
Source organism: Genypterus blacodes (assembly GCF_046128005.1). Lineage (NCBI taxonomy): Eukaryota > Metazoa > Chordata > Actinopteri > Ophidiiformes > Ophidiidae > Genypterus > Genypterus blacodes. Next base: position 227,517 of record NW_027466852.1, on the reverse strand, counting down.
TTCAAAGCGGCCCCTTTCGGCTTAGCCCCACAGACAAATGAATTATTAAACCGCTTTTCCAGGTGACACCTTAACCATTTGTTCCTTCCTCTGAGGTGGGGTGACACAGACTTGAGGAAACGATCGCTCCTTACTTTGCCCCTTCCCACTGGATACCCATCAACTCTCTGTCTTCTGCTGTTTCTAAATAGTCGTCTTTGACAAGGCACTGTAACTGCAAATCTCTTTAACCACTGCTGCCCGCTTTATGTCTTTGTGTCCTTAATAACCCATTTCTTCGCCTCTCAAATTAGTTGATGCTTAATTTGGCCTCTCGCTTCCCCCCTCTCTCTCTCGGTCTCTGTCCTTTTCTTTCTTACTCTCCCGCTTCCTCTTTCTGTCCAAAAAAAGTCAATCTTTCCTCCTGCTTCAGCCTCAGGGACTGTGACCGCTTGAGGAATCCAATAAGGTTGATTAAGTGATGACAGTATAATTACAGCGATGGCACAGGCTCAATCAATCTCTTGCTTCCTGAATGGGATAAATGAGCTGACCTGGGTCATCAGCATACAGCAGATAACTTCACTCAGATCTTTTTTATCCATCCCCTTCATAATTTTTGTGTTTTCTCTGCTAAAATGCAACTTTTCATATCACTGATGTATATTGGATGGTGCTTGCAATGCCCGCAGAATGCATTGTGTTAGGAACACCATCCAATCTGCATCGGGATCGGATCTCTGTTACAAGTATTGTATACAGGGGAGACGTATTCCTGACATAAAATTGGATTTGGAAGTTGTATCTTGGATTTAATACCAACAATCTAACTTGCCATTTACCTGAGGACCTAAACACCCCTTAGGTGAGCTACCCATGATTCAAGCTTAGAACTTCTCCTCTCCAAGAAGGAGCAGTAGTAACTCCTGCGTAACATTTCATACTTCCGGAAAATGACGCTGATTGCAGCCTAACACACTCATGCGACAACACTGCCACCCCCAGTCCAGCACAACATTCATTGTGTTCACTAGCTGGTGGTGATGAGATATGCACACGATAGAGAAACAGCTCTTACATTGCTGATGGCGATTCAACTGTTTATTGATGATCATCTCATATGCTGATTTATCCTCAGTGCCTCAAGTTCCTGCATATTTTCTGCTTTTGTTAGGGGAACATCAGGAAATGTATGAGAGAACTAACATTACTTTAGATTTTATGGATATTACGAAGCATTCTCTGGTTGCTACGTCAAATGATTTCGGATGAATATTTGCACAGAAAGGAAAACACTCTCTGTCCATTCGTGTGTCTGTATGCCCACATTTGACGATTAAAGGCGCTGGACTTGGCAAATAATCTTTCCCAGACTAGTGAACAGCAAATGACCCTGGAAACCTCAGAGTCGTAGGCTTAACGGGGCAGATTTTAATTATTTGAATGTGGCATGTGAATGGAGTTATGACCCAGCACAATTCAATCAAACACATGTATCTATCCCAGCAGATAATTTGACATAAACCGTTCCACCTACCCTGCCCATTTAAATCACTCATCTCCAAATCGGGCCCCAAGGTATGGAAATGCAAGGAAACCCGTTTTTAACAGATACCCGTCCCTGGAACGCTGGAAATAGATGAATAGATGATCCACAGATGTAGGAGGAAGCATGGGCGGAAATAGTGTAATGGTTTGTCTACTATAAATGTCTGGGCAACTTGAGTGCAGCGTCCCTGTGAAAGATGTAGGCGTTACATTTCTTGTATGTGATATCTGCCCACAGATGTGCACATAGTCTGATTCAGTGATTTCTCCCTTATTTGTTCATCTTTCCTTATAAAGGCACCCCATCACATAACACAGGTTGGTGATGGAGAGGCGGCCATAATCTCTTATCATTTTTCTTCTTATAATCCAGGTGGGGAGAACTGTTTTAAACAGTTTGATTATTTGTGACTTCTGCTGACTACACACTGTGAGAACCCATTTTCAATCTGTTGTGGCTTTTTGTTGATCTTAACGCAATAAGACCAGACCAGAATGTTTTCTTCTGTGCTTATTCCTGCATCGCTGTCCTCTCTCCTCTCAGAACAGGTAGCAGGTGGCTTGGCATCTGGTCAACATGCTGATAACCCCCCAACAAAGCTTATCCAATCATCAATCCAGTACTGTGATCGTAATGAGCGTATATTTTTGGATATGGCAATTTAGCAAAAATTAATGATCCCTGATGATTATCATTATGACTTTTATAGATGGAAAAACGGAAGATCTGAATGGATCTAATGATAGTAGTGTCTTAAATTTACACATCAGTAAGGCATTTTTGACTTTCATCATCAAATGAACATGTTTGTGAATTGGCTTTGGTTATGCATCTGAATATTTTCAAATCCTGGTAAATGTACAAAAGCATTTAATTTAACATGTAAAACCCTTTTCTTTCTTTCAAATGGTCAGGTGTGCTCAAGGGGGCTTGACATAGGAGGACAGTGTGTCTTTCATCTTTAAAGAAAAAAAATCATGGTCATAACTCATTTAGACTCTCTCTCTCCTTTTGAAGGGAAATTAACCACAGTTAAAAAGGCCTTTATCAAGCCAGACAATCAAAGAATTAATGGCAGCTTGGTGAATATTTTAACATCTACAAAGGAACTGGATCGGCCATCTGTTTCACTTTACAAGATAGTGCATAATGACTGAAAAGCCACATTTCAACGAGAAGGAGATGGAGTGGTTAAGGGTATCAAAAGATTTATAAAAGTAACTTTAAGAGTAGAGGGAAAAATAAAGAGAGGGAAAATCAGACATGTTTTGTGAGATCAGATTCATATCAAAGCAATGCTACACATGAAACACACCATGCCAACATTTTCATATCAAACACTTTAATCCTCACCCAGCCGTCCCAAGGTTCAAAACACAAACGCTCAGACGCACACTCGCTCACTCAGTGTTCATATTCGCTCAAGTCCTCAATCAGTCACACTCGCTATCTCTTGCTCTGCGAGTCTCCTCATTCTCTCCGTTCTCACTCTCTCTCCCTACACCACTTCTGCATGCCTTTGAAACGTCTGTCAATATTGACTTTATTTATTTAATTGACATCGCCTGTGCTGACACAGGGACCTTGCATAAACAATGACGCAATGATTTGGAAACTCCTCGTGATGAGCGGGAGACTGGAGTGGAATTAAAGAGAAATACTTATTCGTCTCTCCTACCCTCCTCCCTTGTCAGTCCACTGGGAGGAGAAGCTTAAGTACTTTGGAGCTGGAGTGTCTGTCTTTCACACATCAAACGATTTGTTTTATCCGGTTCATATCCTCCCCTTCAGACCCTGTGCAGCTTGATAGGGCTTTGATGATGAAATGTAGAGGACATCCATGCATTATATCAAAATTGGCTTGCACAAAGGTGTGCACTTATGTGTGTGTGTCTGTGTCTGTGTCTGTATGCACTTGTGAGTTTTTGTTCCATCAACATTGTAATGTCAGACGAGTGTCTGCACAGGGTAATACCGACAGCCCAGATTATTCTCACCTCCTGTAACACCTTGAGCGCTGGCATTCTTATCTCATTTTGGTTTTCTCTCTGTAGTATTACTGGCAAAACTATTACTGTCAAAAAAAGACCACAGTAAAAAGACAGTACCACCATGCTGCAGACCGAGGGTTTTGCCAGCTCAAGCCTGACCAATCAGATCAGAGAAGGCAGAGAAGCAATGTGCAGTCAAGTCCAAGTCCATTTGTTTTTTTTGGACATAAAAGCATTAAAGGGGTTTCAGAATAGATCCCTAAATGTAATCAGGATGATAGTTTTTTTTTTTTCAAAGATAAGAACAGAACAGGCTAATTCCTTATTTTACGCAGTGCATTGGTTAGCGTTTACTCTTGGGCTAAAACCTTTTGTTGCATTATAATGAGACTCAACATTTATTTGTATTCATGCTCCAGATGCATATAGCAAGATAGAAACTCAATCCTTTATTTCTGATCATGCATCTTTTTTACTCGTTAGCTCATATTAGTATGTTCACATTATTATGTGACATTGCATGAAATGACTTAATCAGTAGTATTAATGCATTAGGTGTGAGTCGTGTAAATTTAGACATCTCCAAGGCCAGCCAGTAGTTGGTCATACAATAGTGAACATCAGCAGATGAGTCAAAACAGAAAACAGAGTATTTTATAAATGGATTTCCCTCATCTCAATTCATTCAAATCTCCTGGGCCTCAATCCGTAGTTTTTTGTAAGCCATCTTTTCATGTCTCATGAATCAAATCGGCAGTTTGTCTTACTCAAGATCTTTTTGTAAAGTGCGTCAGAGATGCTATGGAGCTCTCCCGTGTGAAGTGTGAAGAGCTGTACATAAGCAACGCCATTCACTTTGCCACAGCAGATTTGCACCAAGGCCTATGACGCATAGCTGCAAATTGTGTTTGCGTTTTTAGTGTTGTTTCTTCTCCGTTTTATTCATGTTCTTACATTTGTAGGGATGAAAAAAGCACAATAGTGGACACCTTTAAGTGATGTCAACGAATCCACGTCAAGAAGTGATTCTGAATCAGTCATTATATTCACTTGTGATTGTGTCTTTATTGCTTTATTGTTTTATATCTGATTTTGGTCAAGGATACACTAAAAGGCCTGGGGGCTCTGGGGGTTAAGGAAATGGGGTGCATTCAAGTATCACGCCGACATTTGGTTATATTACAGATTTTAATTATGGATAATTGGATCAATCCGGTCATTCACGTGAATGTCCTTCATTTAAACAGCGTTTTACTCCCTGATCCCTTTAGATGCCTGGTGTCCAGCACACAGGCTCTATATAGTCAATGATCTGTGGCAGCTTACACTGTTTAGCTCAACGTGGACTGTTGGAGATAATGGAGATGGCTGCAATGGAACAGCATGAGATTCCAGACTCGATCAGGCAGCCGGTATCTAGCCAAAGCTGCGGCTGGTGCTAGCATGCACCAAACTAATGGAGCTAACAAAGCTAATGGACATTTTCATTTTTATTTTTTTTAAAGGACAACAGACTTTTGGAGGATTGTGCTATATATAACGGAGCTTTATGTGTGAGCAGCTGATTTTTGTTTTCTTTTACCACATGACTTCTCATCCAGAAAGAAAACAGACCACAGTTGGACTGGACAATGTTTTCCATATGGGAGCCTGCAGGTGTCTAAAATCTTTGCACAACAAAGTCATTTCTGCATGAGGCTTCTTCGAGTCAAACTAGTGTGGGGCAAGGTAATGACATTTATCTCCGTGGGGCAGCGACAGCTATTGCTGGGGCAGGCATGTCCATTGTGGAATGTGGACATAGTTGAGGACAGGTACTCTTTGTTCCCAACAACAGTGGCACTCTACCACCAGGCTCAAAATGGGGAACACAGAGGACTGGTGTGAGAGCAGCTTTGTAAGCAGCAGACAAATGAGGTCTCAACCCCTCCCTCCGTTCAGCGAAGGTTTCTCCAGTTTGACATTGATCGCCTTCTTTTACACCTCAATCAAGCCATCTGTCTTCTCTGATATGAACATTCTGATCCTCTAAGCGGCTTCTTGGCCTGTAGGTGTGTGTATACTGCAACTGAGTCCAGCCCATTTGAGGTCGCATTCCAGTTCTGTGCTTTGCATCTGCAGAAGGGCTGTTTGATTTAGCCTTTGTCCAAATCTGTTCACTCCTTGCAGAACAACCATGCAGGGGAGGAAGCCTTTCAGAATGTAGAAGGTAATAAGTATGCTGCTTCAGAATATAGTAGACGTAGTAGTGGTACTGAGTCCAACTTCTAAAATAGACTGGCTCTCACACACACACACACACACACACAGAGAGAGCAGAGTGCCAACGTTTGCAAGGTCTTGTGTGCTGGATCAGTAGGAATGTTGGTGGAGCTTGCAACACTGAACATTGCCGAGTTTCCCCCAGGCGGATGACTGTCATTTTAAAATACTTGCCTTTAAAATTTGTACACGGCAAAACACAGTTCTTGCAGCAGTCTTAAGAAAAATTGTACAAAGAAACAAGGCAAACAACAATCACACTAATTGAAATGTTTCAAACAGATGCAGCAGTAAGTGGTACAACACAATGGCCTCAATTCTGAGAAAGTGATCGGTATACTTCAGCGTCGTCGGTAAGAGGGAATATGCAATATTTTCTTTTGTTTACTTGTTGGCAACGGTAGACAATAGCCAGATTTGTGATATGTTAGAGATGCTTCAGGATGAAGTATTGTCACCAAATGGTGTGTTTTGAAAAAGAAGTGCACTTGTCAAGAGCTGTAATTTCCATAATCAGCAAAAGCAGGAAAAAACCTCACTGAAGGAGCCACGTAGATCCTTCTGATGATAGTTCTGGGTGAAGTAGTTTCTTATTAATTACAAACTTTTTTGCCTGAAAGTGCCTGGTGATAATATCAGCCCTTAATAGCCTGACTGAAGCTGTGATGCTGGTGCCTGCTGTTCATCTTCGTCTGACAGATCACTGCTGTCATAATCTGGCTACCGAATGAGAAGCCGATGAGTTGGAAAGGAGGCACTCGAAGGCGAATGTGTCCCCCTAATAATCCCAAACAAAGCACATGAAGCCGTCTCCATATTCATAGTGCAACGTCTTTCTTGCCTTTAAACGGACCTGTTTTATTTCTCCACATCTCAGATGGTTGTGTAATGTCACTGACTGTTTATTGATTCACAACATAGGTCAGGCCTGTCTCAATGAATGTAATGAGAGCAATTCATTTTTATGTAATTGGTTTTTTGTCACACTGTGTGTTAGGAGTTGATGTGACGGCACGGGCTTGGCTGTGGTGCTAAACCTAAGAACGCAATCAATCCAGAGTTCTCCTTTGGGAATGGTTTTTAATCCAGAAGAGGAAATGGCGAGCTGTGTCTGGCACTAGAAATACCAGCTCATATGTCTCAAAGCTATCACTGTATGAGACACTACATCATGACCATGAGTCAGACTCTAACTAAACCTGCATGGCCTGAAGCCACTACATGTGTCACCGCAGCAGGCTGGAAATATCACAGCGCTGTACCCTTGCCACTGCCGTACTCTGGCATGACAAAGAGCCAGTGTTCTAGACGTGCACAAAATCACAAAACATCTGTAGCTAGTCACATCGTAACAGCCGCGGTATAACACTTCCTCGCCCCCCGTCCCCTCCCTCCACATTCCTCCATCCCCGTTTCTGTCAAAAGCCAGTGATCAAATGCACTCGCTTAGATTTATATAGTTCCATTGTGCCGCAGCAACAATTGCATTTCGCCCCCTCCTCTTCCACTTCTCTCGCTTTGCTCTATCTTTTTTCTCTGTCACTACGCATCTGTCTCTCACTGTTGCTCTTTAGGTGAACATACTGTATGAATTTTCTCTAAAAGACATTCAGACTTCGCCGCTGTGTGAATGAAATGGCTTTTGGCAGGAAAGTGAGGGCACATTGGTTCTCTCCCAATCCCCTTTTTGATTGATTGACCCCAGCTGCCAGGGGTTATGTGATAGATCGTATTTTCAGTTTGTCGGGCTTGGCTGCAAAACAACTCCAATTTGTCAATGGGATGCAGGTTAAGCAAGCAACATGTTAAGTTTTATTAACTAAATAAAACTCTTTTTGAGTATTAATGATTCAATTAGAAGTCATTTGAAAATTGGAAGGGATCACAATAATATTCAATTGGCACAGATGTGATTTCTTTTAGTTTTCCAGGGCAAAGTGAAGAATTATTTTTTTGTTTTCTTGGCCCCAATCAGACACTTTTTAATCCACATCAGAATGCATTATAAATGCATGATGCAAGTGAATCCTTCTATGTCTATTTGATCTCCCTTCTCCGAAACGGCAGCAGGCATCAGTAAACGGTAAAGAATCCACATTTTAGAAAGGCCATGAAGCGCGCGATGAGTATTTGCGCTGATCATATGGTACCGTCTGAATGATTGTCCAGGTTTTTTGACATAGGTAATTGAAATGGCCGGAAGGTTTTGAGAACACACATGCACAGACGTGCTGACGTACACACACGCACACACACAAAGACACAGAGAGAAAGGGAGAGAGACACATGAACAACTGTTGATATTATGCCATTGGAAGCTTCAATCAACCTTTGATTCTCAAGGGCTATCCATAGCAACCTTACATCAAATAAAACTGTGCTCACTTTTGTGCTTCCATAAATAGATTCCTTATTTTAATTTGCACAACATGAACATGGATCAACATGAAGTTTGTATTAAAAGTCATGTGGGAATTTGAAAGTGGAAAGAGTTTCAAGGACTAAACTGCAATTCTTTTTTTTTATTTTTCATGTCTTTAAGTGCCTTTGAAGAAGAGGGCCGGCATGAAAGCAACCCAGTGATTGAGAGCAAAATGACAACATAATCTATGACTTGATCTGCAGTAGTTTGTAAGCGTTTCTACTTTAGTTGAAAGATTTATTGCTTTGGCTGTTGCAGTTCTACATTCAAACAAGACTTTTGAACAGAACTCCAAAACGTGTTGAAATTCTGACACTAAAAACAAAACTAACATTTTTGTGACCCCACCACGCTTAAACGAAAAGATCTCAAAACTTGGGCAATTGGAATTTAGACACTTGTGCTGCTTTTCTCCTCCCTGTCTCAGAGAAAAAGCGGTGTGACATCTATCATTGATTCAAGCCTAATGTGCGGAGACGGAAGAAACTTTCAGTGTTGATCAAACCCTGTATAGTACGTCTTGTGAGGCTGAAAAGAAATATATTCCCACCAGCCTCAATCAGTGCCAAGAAAGGGGCTCTTCTCATTACTGCTCTGTGTGATGTGTGTGTGTTTCCCTCCATGGCAGTGAGCTGCCATCTTAAGCTGTCATTGCCCAAAAGATATGGGACAAATCTTACCCTTTAATCACGAACCATCACATCCCCTTTAATCAACTCAACTGTCCATGCCATGTCACTCTTTGCTGCCTTTACGCCATGCACATCTGAGGAGTACCTCTATTGCTATCTATCTCACTCTTCCTCATTAAAAATAAAACCCTGTATTCTGAGGAGAGCTGGGCAATGAAAATTCTGAAATGAAGACAGACTTCAATCAGGGATCTGGGAAATTTCTTTCATTTTGGCCATAGCCCATAAATTATAGTACTGCATACCCCTACACATTTTTAGATTTTGCCATTAAAAATGGTACCAATTTCTATCAATAGTCACTGAGATTTTGTCCATTCAAAATGTTTTGCTCTGCATTGTTATGTGGCCTTGTGTGTCCAGAGGAGATTGTGTTCCACGCAAGGATCTTTGGATATTGTAAAATGTAATTCTAATTCGATATAGGGACTTCAGACATTCCTATTAGTGTTTCGGGACTTGAGACACTTGAGAATTAAATCCTAGGATTACAGAAATGTATTGGATACAATTACATACATAGTTTTGTCTGTGCTGCGATCATTTGTTGAGTTTTCTTACTTTGTTTGAAGACTACTTCATAATAAAGATGTTTTTCTGTAATTTTGTTGACATGATGTTTGAAAAAAAATATGTATTGCCTTCATCAGAGCACAACCTAAGTATTTATGTGTATGCAAATGCACTGATGTGTGTTTCTGTTTATGTAAAGCTCTCTCTGGTGGTGGTAAGAGTCGGGAATGGGTTACCTTATGCTAAATTCAAGACCCAGCTGCTTCCGTACATGATTAAATCTCACCAGTTACTGACCTGTTGCCAAAGATCATGCTACATTTCCATAACCGCAGCAGGATCCTAATCTCCACTCCAACCTTCAAAAAGACCCTGTTCGTTCCTACAAGCATTTAAATGATAATTAAAACTTAAGCTGCCAATTGTAAACGTAACCGAAAAAGAGAGAACCTGGTCTCTTCCCGGCTATTCTGCTGAGGGAGAAAGAAACCTCCACCCAGAGGCTGACAGGCAGGTTACTTTAAGGCCCCATGAATAACAACTAGCCATGGAAAACACAGTGGCCCCACTCAAGTCGGTGTCAGGAAGTCAAGTGGGTTTTGTGTTATCTCTTCGTACTTTCAGCTGCCTATTAGCATAGCTATTCAAACAGCACGGCCCGTGGCCCACAACGGGAATAGGATAGGGAAGCCAATCTCTCTCTCTCTCTCTCCCGCTCTCTCTCCCTCTCTCTCTCCCTCTCTCTCTCTTATTTTCCCCTTTATGTCTTTCAGTCTTCAGTCTTTTTCTCCTCTCTTCTTGCTCCCTCATTCCTAACTAATCCCTTAAGTCCCACTGGGAGTTCGAAGTCGTTGAGTTCTGAAGTAGTTTTTTGTCTTTTGGTTTTGTATTGTGGAAGTGGAAGGTCCACCTGCTCCTGAGAATTTCTCAAAGGTTGCATGAGTGGACTGTGCATGTGTGTCTGTGTGGTTCTGTGGGTGGGTGCGTAGGGGCTGTTGAGAATGTCAATCCGGTGAAATATTTTCAGTAAAATGGGCAAGGAGACAAAACTAACTTACTAAACTTGTACAATGTGAAACCGTTTTTTATATTCTAAAATACAATGCGTTCATATCCTCACGTTAAGTTAGTTCTCATGATTCAACACAAAAAAAACACTGGGCCAAATTTATGAATTACGTTTATCAAAAGTGTAATGATCAGTTTACTATAAACTGTATATCGTGACAGGTCTTGACCTCTCCTATCGTTGTCCTATGTTTATAAATTCAGGAGGTAAATGTGATGATCTATAAAGGAAGAACACTTGTTTGTACCCTATGCAGTCATTGCCTCGGAAGACAATACAGAAACTCACATGGACATCACTGTCAGCTGTGTAAATACAATACGTACCAGGTCATGGCACAATACACTGTAAAGTAATTAAATTGTGCCAAAGGATGTTGACAAACTGTTAATTAGAATGGATTAACTATTTTTAATTTGAGTATAGATACATTATTTGTTTTGTATTTACTTAAAAAGGCAACATGTCCATTTTAGAGGCAGGCATTCTCTGGATTTGGTCATTTGCTTGGCGCTTCAGTCTATTGTCAATATTAGAGAAAAAAGTAGATAAACACACACAGTCTATTAACAGCAAATACATGTGCACTCTCCTCTGTCCAAAGCATCACTCGTGAACGTGCTCAAGAAATGATTTTTCAGCTTTGCAAAACCATGCAGCTGCCACACACCTTTTTGGGTGGACTCATTAGCTCCACTTCTGTTCCTCGCCACATTTGGCCATTGAGCTGACCTGCTTACCCTTCTTCTGCTGTCTTCTCGTACAATCTGCATTTCTCTGTTGCTATATCATATTGATCTTTTCCCCTCACTTTCCTCTGTGCCCCTGATGGCTTCTCAATAAGTGCATAGATTTGTGATTGATTTTACCATAGGATGTCTCCTTACAGTCATTATGAGAGAATTTGCAGGGGCCATAATAGGATCTGATGGCTGTGAGTGTTCACAAATCACTTTCTTATTGAACTGAAACTGGAATCTGGAGATTTCAGCCCCATAGTTGAGGAGATCCTGAAGGAAAGTACAGGGCTAAACTAATTTTGCCTCTTTCTGCATTATTTTACATCGGTACCCGTAATGCTTTTTTTGAAACCATGACTTTCAACAGGCAAATATAGCAAAGCCCTTTATAATGAAACTTGAACATTCCATTCCATCAATTCTTTGTATCTCTTTTATCCATTTCCTCCCCCCGATTCTCTCTCTCTCTCTCTCTCTCTCTCTCTCTCTCTCTCTCTCTATCTCTCTCTCTCTCTCTCTGTCTCTCTCTCTCTCTCTCTCTCTCTCTCTCTCTCTCTCTCTCTCTCTCTCTCTCTCTCTCTCTCTCTCTCTCTCTCTCTCTCTCTCTCTCTCTCTCTCTCTCATGGCCTCCTTTTCTTACCTCTAAATCCTCTGTTCCACACCATTCCACTCCTCTGTCCCTCTCCAGCCAATGCCATGACCTTTTTAGCAGCTGCTTAAACAGATTAGCTGTTATTAAGAGCTATGCACTGCTGATGACTCTTTCATGAGGTTGGGCCCCAGTCCCGTGGGGGATGAAGATTGGAGGAAGAAAAGTGGTTGGTTTGGATGCACGGGTGAAGGGAAGAAAAGGGGGAAGCCATGTCGAAGCAGGTGGCAAAGGAGAGAGAGAGAATCCGAGGAAGGTGTAGGAGAAGATGCTGAGGCAGGACATATGACATCTAAGCCAAGAGTGGGAAATGAGAAAGAAAGAATGACAGGAAAAAAATCAGATGAGTATAGTCCTGTGTGCAACTCATCATGGAGACACTATAGGCATGTTCAGGCTAAGAGTAAGGTACCAAATCACCAACTGCTTTTCACGGAACCATCTGGAGTAGCAATTATGTGGGTCCTTCAATGAGTCTATCACTTACATTTCCCACCACGCTCCAAGTGCTTGAGGTTTATGGAAATTAGGAAGAGTGACGTCTTTGTATATCGGAGCCACTTGCTTGATTGCGAACTTTGATTTCTTTCCATTCCGAGTTCTGATAAAAGCAGCATGACCTTTTTGGAATACTTTACATTTCGAGCTGCTCAGCCAAAGTCTCTCTGGATTTCCTCATCCGCATAAAAATGGGGCCACGGCTGGGGAAGGTTTAGTCCAGTCTAGGGATTGGAAGGTTACTGGTTCAATTCCAGGCTCATCCTAGGGAAGTTGTGGAAGTGTTCCTGAGCAAGACACTGAACCCCTTACTGCTTCTGATGAACAGGTTGGCTCCTGGCATGGTATGCCTCTGCCAACAGTGTATGAATCAGGTAATTGTAAAGCACTTTGGATTAAAAACATTTTGAAAGTACAGTCCATATAAATAGGCAGAATGCCATAGTCCATAGCTTTCCATAGTTGTCCATCTTCTTCTTGAAGATGGACAGCCCTGTGCAAAGTAACAAGGTAAATGCAAAGTACTTACAAATGGAAGATATCCACCAATAGGGAGGGAGGCTTGCATCTGACCAATCACCAATATTTGTTTTCTTTTCAAGCCAGTCCTTTCAGTCTCTGAAAGCTTCCTGTGATATGAATGGCACTAAAATGAGCAACAGAATAGCAGAAAGGGACATGATGGAAAAAGACGAATTAAATATATCAATAAAGAACATGAAAAAGACCGGTCATAGGGAAATGGCTTGGGATTACTGTGACTGGAAGGACATTACTGGAACATGAATATATCATTTTTTTTTTAAATAGTATCGCTAATGCACCAAATAAATGCAGTCCTGTTGGGGGATTGGGTAAGAGCAATAACACTACTCCTATAATGAAACAGAAACCTAGGAAGGTAAAATGTGCCTGAGAGGATCAGCACATAATTAACTCCAGTGTCTGTTCGGAAAGAATGCTTAATATTTCCTTCTTTATCCTCCAAAAACTCTCATTGCAGTCCCTGAAACATCCTGTGATAGATCAGTTGCTGTGTGTTGGCCAAATTATCAAACATATTGTCATTTCTCAACTCGATTAAACTGCAGTGTGTCCCTCACCCACTCCTTCCACCACCACCACACACACACACACACACACCAACACACACACACTGGCTTTCCTCAATAAATTGTGTGAAAAGAACAGTTCCATTCCATTCACAGTTTTTATCGATCCTGGAAAGTAATTAGCGAGAGTTATTATAAACAGAAAATGATCTGTGTTAGTTGTGCACACAGTGTCACATTTAAAATTCATTTCTTATTCCCGGCTCTTGACAACTGATTGTAATAGCCATTAAAAAAAACCAAAAAAAAACTGTTCCTCTTGGTGGCTCGATTTGCTGCCTCCCTTTCCCTCTTTTTCTCCTGAGCCAGCATCATTCATTATTCTGATGCAACAAAAATGGAAAAGGAAGAACTCAAGGTCACATTTCATCAATTGCTCTTCTGTGCCAAAGCATATTTCTTTCTTAAAACACTTTGACATTTCTGTTATAGAGCATTTTCCCCCCTCTCCTGGTGAAATATGCTAGTCAATCCAGTGTGCGTTTATGTATGTGTGAGAGTGTGTGTGCGTGTGTGTGTGTGTGTGCGTGTGTGTGTGTGTGTGTATACACCTGCCTGCTACCTTTTGTGAGAGCATGATGTACAATCTAGTAAATTGAACCGGCATGGGGATTGGGCTATCAATGGATCAATAAATTGATATACAGTGTTGGTTATGAGCTCTGACACTGTCTGTCAGGAGGTGTATGTCATTGTTTTATAGACTGAATTTATCGTATTTTTATGTTTTCATCCAATATATCTCTTCCCACTGGATGCAATTAACATTTGCTGACATTCTAATGAACACTTCCCGGTCCTCCTGTGATTTCATAATCAGTGAGGCTTACCTGAAAAAACAATAACATTTCCCAACTGTTGGCTCAACTTATTCCAGCCTGGTAATGGCAGGTATATGATTTATTGGTTAACTTGCAAATATTTTAATCCTCCAGAGATTTGAAGAAATAAAAAACATTTCACACCTAAATCAGGGCACGTGTCAAAACCGTCTTTTGATCCCTGTTCAAAGAAAGTGAATACAAAAAAGATACAAGTTAACATGCATCTTTATCAAGCAGGCAGCCTAACTTGGCAAAGAGGTGTTTCTAATTATCTCACTGCTGAGGGTTGAGCCACAGATTAGAATCAGTCCATATCCACAGGCGACAGCAAATCAGAAAGACGCACTGGTCATTGATGTGACAGGCCTCCTGCCAGAGGGGCAATGTGGCCAGATTTACCCCCTCACTCTGACAACTGTAAAAGGTATCGCACATATTGTTATAATGAGGACCAGACTGGCAGTCCTCTGTGCCCTTCACTCTGGGTTGGCAAAGGAGAGAGGAATGTAGGCACATTTGTGTTGGAATGGGGATGGGCAAGGTAGGCAGTGTAGCGGGGAATAGTTAGAATTGTGTGTTGTTTCTTTATGCATGTGTGTGTCTGATGAGAGAACTGGTTCAAAACTGCTTTGGACGAGGTCTCTGATCTTGCGAGAAGTCTCATCGTTACATATTTTCATGCTGGTATTTCTTTCTGTGCCCTATCACTCTGCACAACTTGTCCATGCGTTGCAGAGAGAGACGCGGTGATTGGTTGTGCTGCAGGACGGAATGAACGCGATGGAACAGGCCACAGCAAACAGTCAATGCTGGCACAACTTCTACCAGTTTACTATTATTTCGCCAGTTCTTGTTTTGTTCCTCCAATACAATTGCATAAGTCAATAGTAGTATTTTGATATTTAAAAAAATTTGGCAAATCACAAAATTTAGAACCACCTAGACTGTTCATTCGTTTTTTATTCATGTTATTCAAACCACTGCAGTCAGAGGCCATATCAAAACTGAAATAGCATTTTTGGGCTACTGGGGCAAGTTTCCTTGTCTGAAGGATAACAAATATAAACACGCACAGTGAATATGAGTATCTTTTAATGCTGGTGCATCAGTTAATTAAGTTACAGATAATTAAGTTAAATCGATTAGAAGTGCAGGGGATTGTATTCGATACCACTTTATCTAGGTAAGTAAACAATGAGTGCAGCCAAAAGGTAAAAACCTGTAATTTTGCCTTATATTGTTTTCATTATAATGCAGTTAGAACATTAATCTCTTTCCTCTCCTACTCATTGTGCTTGACTGGGCATTGTGCATTTGTGTGGTCCATAATTGTATTGATAAACAGCATTGGTTACAGCCCTTTAAGGCACACTTCTACAGTCATTCTCAGTGGATCTTTTTCCATGATACATCAATTCTCCAACCTGATTAAAGAACACAAACAGAATTGATTAACCTCTTCTCATATTCCCTGTCTCCCCAAAGCAGCACTTCCTCTTTAGATACTGTATGAACGTCAGGTACATTTTCGAGTCCGCTCAATCATAATGATGAACTTATTTCAGGTTCAAATTAATACATCGAAAACGTTCCTCCTAAATGTAAAGCTTAGAATGCAAAATTACATTTACAAGGGATGCATTTACGTGATATATATCAACTATTTTAATGCACATTTTCCATTTAAAGGAAGGATATCAGGGGTTAACACAATTCAAATCTGCCTTCAGGCTCAACCTACAAATTCTATTCATTAGTGAGAACTCTGCTTGGTTTATTAAAGTGGGGACCTTTCATGGAGGAGGATGTCCAACTTTCTGGTGCATAGGAAAATGATATGAAGGTCAGAGATTTCAACAGAAGCAGCTGATTCACATTTGCTCTTATACATACTACAAATTAGGGATGTGATGGTTTTGACTACATAGAAAAAAAGGAAGTGGGGTGGCTGTATTGCGGACTCCAAATTGTGAGAAAAGGGGGAAAATCTTGAAACATAAACAATTGCATTATCAATGACAATCAGTTGACTGTTTTGAAAAACTTGGAAGCTCTTTGATTACATTACAGTAAGTGAGAGTATTTGTGCTGGAAACACTGTAACTCACGTTTGCGTTGAGCTGTGCTGTTATATGATACAACCCAAATAACAACAATCATCAAACCACAAACCACAATGGCAAACATGTATTCCATTAATAGGGATCACGAGAATGTGGCCATGTCTTCTCTCTGAAAGGTTCTGCTGGCAGCTTCCACTCAAGTGTGAAGTTTATTGTAAGCTACTGAGACATTGTATTTTAACACCCAAAAATCACCTTTATCGTCCTTTTAAGTTTTCACTCCAGTTTTATTCATTCTCATCACATACCTGTTTATTGCCGAGAAAATGTGCACTTCTGAGGCTGAGCCTAGGTCAGTTGGAGTGCTCTTCTCCAAAAGCAATTGTGATGTTTCATGTCATGCGATAAACCATCTGAGAACTGAGCTCACAAAGTATCAGGCGCAAGGCAGATAATCAAACCACAAGGTCAGTGAGCTGCTTTCCTTCTTGACACTGTAAGTATTTGTCAACGGCCCTTCATTTGTCCAAAGATGAGAACAGAGAGAGAATCGCTCTTAACTGCTACTATTAGGTCACGCAGTTCATTTGAGAGGTTAAACGAACTCCTCTTCCTCTTCTATTGCCCCGTTATTGCCTCATGCTCCTTTAACATCTCTTTTTCAATGTTTTAAACCTCACGCTCTTTCTCGCCGTGGCCCATTTTTGTAATTTCTCTGTAGCTTTCACAGAGGGTTCATTTTGCTCTTGTACTTGTGGGTAGACTTTGATGTGTGCTGACAATGTGACTTGTGGCTCTGCTAAATTTAATCACATTAGCTAGTTAACCACGCCGTCACTGTGTGACCCATCAACAAAAAACAAACCGCTTCTGCTCCCTCCCGCTCTATCACTCTCTCCCGCTCTTTTTGTCTTTGATAATCTGTCCTTGGACTGAAGGGGAGCAGAGAGCAGAGTGCTCCTCAGTGAAAGAGCCCAAGTGTGTGTGTTGTGTGTTAGGGTTAGGGTGTGCGTGCTTGTTTGCAAGTGACGGAATGATTAGCAGAAATTATGCTTTCTTCTCAAAATTTGTCCGTTTTCAATTGACACCTAGGATTTATCACTTTGTTCTAAAATTACAAAGATGATAACAATTTCTCAAATATCTTTGAAGTATTGACAAATGTCTTATCAAAGCAGTTCTTGCCAGTATTTATTTTATAACTTCTGTAATAGAATATGGATGATAGAGATATCTTATTTCTCTATTAGAAGGTGTCACCTGTGGCCTGATCATTTATATTATGTGTGTGTGTGCGCATGTATCTCTGTATGTATGACTGCATACGCCATGTCAAAGCAGAGGCTGAGTGCAATAGGAAAGGACGAGATGGCGCTTGATTGGAGCTGATCAGTTTATTTGAGGAAGGTCAGGAAGATTTGGGAGAAGAACAAGACAAAAGTGTCTGATGGGAATGATAGCAGAGTGTGTGTGCATGTCTTCTGTGATTGCAGCACCAATCATAAATGGACCGAGACAAAGACAGATGGTTGTAACCATGAAAAATCCTGATTTCATGAAGCACACAACACAACATAAACCAAGAAAGAGTTACCAATAAACCTTTGTCTTTATTTGTTACTGGTTTCATGGTACAGATGGGTGACAAATTAAAGGGAAAAACAACATAAGGGTGTAATTCATGAAATACAGCACAACCCTTAAATATGGGTTACTCTGGCATTTCCTGTCATTCTGTCATTCAAAATCTTACGCCTGTTTCAGTGCATTAGTACATCATTCAGCTATATGACGTCTACACAATGTTTTAAAAATAATCTTATTCACTCTGAGCCATTCTGTTGATTAGTCAATTTATTTAAAAATAGGTTTCTGACTCTGTAACTCAATAACGCACACAAGAAGCTTTTTGGAATTCGTACAATTATGTCACATATTAAGGATGACGTTGCGTTTCTACTGGGACTTCTTTTTAATTGGTGTCTCAGTAAGGTGTTTTGCCACCACAAGCCACCAGAACAGCTTCACTGTGTTGGCATAGATTGTAAGTCTGAAAGGAACTCTGCTGGGAGGATATTTTACATAATGATCATCAAGCCTTTCAGTGATGCCTGATGTCCTTTGGATGGGGTAAATGTAGTAAAGACATTTACTTGCATGTTAAAAGGGATGACAAACAACACTGTGGATGTGCTTCATTCCTCAAACAGTGGGCAGACTAAAGTAATGCAGACAATGCAGGATGACAGTTGCTGCAGGAGTTTGGCAATTTGAGCAAAACTCTTTTATCACCTGCAGAATCAGTGACATTGCCAAAGTTAATAGCTGGATAACATGCAGGGAGCCGTGCTGATGCCCCTAGTGATGTTATGACAATTAAAATGGAGTCTACCAGTAGAAATGGTATGGAGGCGATCCATATCGTTACACAATTCTGTGCCAGTGTACAGTTTATACCATTATACAGCCCCCCCTGACTGTCCTTCCATGAGTCTCAGAGATTAGACATGCCCACTAGTGCTGATTTGTCTGTTTGACAGCAGTGAATGCCCCCCATGGCTCACCAGAAGTGTCAATCTAGAGAGATGCTGTATGTCAGAGGGAATGAATGACAGATCTGAAGGTCAAAAAATAGACAAATAAACGTCAGTTTGAAGACACGATTATTATTACAGTGTCAGTAAACTTTTGGGAAAGTCTGATTGGTATGTAATTGGCAGATGTCTCATTATTTCACTATTTTTTTCAGACAAAAAGCTGAACTGAAAGTTTTTCTGCAATCAGAAGGTAACCGGGGGCAACCCTGAAGGCATGGTTGACTCATGACCGCTTTCTTCTGCAACAGCTCCAGAATGGGAGGAATCTCTTCTCCCTTATCATATTATTACCCCGTTTGCATGACAGTGAACAAGCTTGGGTGGCAGTCTGTGTTTGATTATCACTGTTGTTGCCCCCAGGCATTCTGTGTTTGATTACACCTAACTTGGAGGTTGATCTTTGTCTGATTATTCTCGCTGTTTGGTTTGCCATAATCACTGACTTGCATAATGACCTATTTTTGTTTTTGGCTGGGATTTGTTATGGAGCCTTATCTGTGTGTAAACATCTCTGTTGAGAGGTTTGTCTGGGTGTGATTATTGATAGTTTGGAGGCTTGTCCGGGTGCGATTGCTTTTGCCTGGCAGGCAAGCGTTATAATAATGTGTGCCCTCCAGAAGTGGTGTTTATTTTTGTCAACATTCCAATTACATCAGACCAATCAGTGTGGTCACAGCCCAGTCGTCTCATCTCCTCATATCAGCTGTGTCAACATCCGCTATCGTCTCTGGTTGTCACAGCGATTGTAAGTCTATCGCTCAATCTTATGGTCATGTTAATTATATCTATATCATACTGTGATAAAATAACAACAAACGACCCCTTGTCCACGCTTCATTTTCCAGCAGAGGTGTGCTTGCATTGTAATATTGAAATCATTTAGCTGTTTGGAAACACACTCACAAATTGGCAACCGGAGGAGGAGTACAGTACATCACCCATATCACGTCTGTGATGTTTAATTAATCTAAAACAGTATGTCATAACCAAATGCCATTTAATTGTATTATTGCATTACAAAAAAATATTCATTCATTATTCATTTAATCATTCAGAACCTTGCAACCTTTTCATTTATCCTGTATCTGCTTTCCAGTTATAACATCTAAATGTTTCCTTTCCATAAGTAGCAGCCGCTTGAGTGTGGAATTTCAGGATGGTTAGGTATAATTGTATCCCTTTGAAATAATCCTTTAGGGAAATGGGAAAAGACTAAAGCACAATTTAATCGTTTAGTAGGAGTTTGATAAGAAGGGTAGAGAGAAGCTCAAAACAGGGATATAGCTCAGAAAACATTAGCTGTTAATGTAAGAGAGGTCGAGATAAAGGCTGTAGAAGAAAAGGAAACAACATTGGGTATTGTTTTAATCCTGTCAGTGGAAATCGTCTAATCCCTTGTTGTGAACATCACAGAAACATGCTGGTGTTTTGTCTTTTTCTTCCTGGGGCTAATCCCTGACTTTCTGGCCTTTAGGTCTGAGGTGCTTCACAGTTGACACCATTCCAACCTATAGCTATTACACCAGCAACAGGACAAATAGCCACATATCCCACTGGCACACAGGTCACTGAAAGCCAAGCCTTCGGATAACATTGTTGGATTTATCAGTATCAGAGAACTGATACGGACAACATAAATCCAAATTTGAATGCAACGGTGATGATTGGGTTTCAGTTCATTTTTCTCCTATAGTAAGATACTAACAAACGGGGTCAGCTGGATGCTCAGTAAGACTAGTAATCCATGATATACAGCTCACGGCTGATTTGAGGGTTAAGATAAGAGGATAAAGTACATTTGGAAATGAAAGGGTACTTTCATTTAGGAAATGCATGATTCAAATAAGACCGATAAAAAAGCTAACCCTAGCATTCCATATTGCTTCAGTTAAGAAAATGGACCCTAATACATAGACTTTGACTCTGTAAACTACATTTTTTATAAACCTTACAGGAACAAAGAGAAATGGTGATATTATTAGATTCACAGAAGGTGATTACTGTCACGGGTAGATATACGGTTCATGCTCTAATTGTAAGAGGTGGGAAAGCTCATTTTTGCTGGATGTTTTCCCTGATACCTTTATGATTGCTCAGTTCCTAAAGAATATTCCTACACTTCCAGCGGTGCCTGTGGGAGTGGTTACTTGTCCATTGATGTCCCTTAGTCAGGCCTGTTTTGGAATGGATGTCATATTACCTCATCAGGTTCTGGTGTGAATGCAATACAGAAACCCCAGCACGTTTTTAATTATTGCTCTATTAGTGTGCGGTACTACTACAGTATATTTTTGTTAAGTTTTACAATTCTAGCTGTCAGCGCTATTCACACAGATAGATAATCAGGGCTGCAAACACTGTTTTCGGCCTGGTACTAAATGGAGCATGATCACCGCTTATCATTCATCAGTGCATATTTCTCTGTTTCATTTCACAGAAATATGTGTACACTTGGCAGATTAATAACTCTGTGCCTCAAAATCCATAATATCTCTTTAATTTAAACACAACTGTGACAGCAACACTTGTGTGGGCTCGTGCTGCTGCAGCTGCAATGGAGACGTGGTTTTCTACCTGCGCATGCACGTCACCTTTGTGGTTAATGTGCTAAGGACAAGCGGTCGCAATCAACCCCTGCAAAATTTCACTGCAAATTCAATTAGTTTTTTATTAGAATCAAACATGGGGGTGACAGAGAGAAACTGGGAGGGAGGGAGAGGAACTGAGAGCAGGAGGGAGACACACAGAGAGAGCAGGAATGTTGTTCCACACAGTTGCTCTCTGGCTTCTTTTAACACCAGGACACATTTTATTTCCTCCTGTTGCTCCTCCCTCAATTCAAAAACACGCAGGTTTGGTGAACTGGAAACTTTAAATTGCTTGAATGTACGTAAGAGTTTGTGTGACTGCATGTGATCGCCCTGTTAACAGTCCAATAATCGTCTAAACCTGCACAGGATAGCAGGGCAGTGTGGAGAGCTGCATATGCAAAAAGCTTATGCATATCCGCTGCCTTCTGGAGCACCTTCTGGTGTAAGAAAGCATAATCAAGGCTTAAGTGTTAGAAAAAGGAACAAGGTCATTTTGGACAAATTCGGGATTATGTCGGCATGGTTTTTCCTTGATTATATTGCACAAATGATGACTATGACTGCTAGTTTATCCCAATTCAAGTGATTTTCCGCACAATAGCTACATTGCTTCCCAATAAGGGGTGTTTGTATTTTTCCCTCACTTTTGCTGATAGAGTATTTTGGTTCACTCATATTTAATTTTGAATCCAAACTGAACCAAGGGTGAATGTAGCAAAAGTCAACAACTCCCTTATTGATCTACTATAGGTCTGAAAACCACCTTGGACATTGTAGGCTCTGGAATTGTGTAATCACGATGAAGTTTGCTTCTGTCCATTCAGTTTGAGGAGATATATTTGAACATAGCAGTACAGTGGTTAGGCTTACAGGCTTAACCCTGAAGCGTAGTGTGACGTCACACTGCCTGATGTCAGTGGGTTATAGTGGTTTATGGGAGTAAGGCCTGGCGGAAGTAAGAGCCTCTTCAAAGCCAAGACAGAACAGCCTCCAAATTTAATTGAGGTCAAAAGATGGCACGATAACAATGCCAGGCATCATGCACTTAAGTGTTGTTAGTTTTAACTATTAATACACTACTAGAATGTAGATCCAGTAGAAATGTGAGGCAAAAATAGTTGGGGTAATGATCCTTTCCAAAGGAAAGTGTCACAGCCATGAGAAGTGACGGAACAATTTTATGACAAAGACACACAAACTAATATTTAAAACCTCCACTGACATTCAGAAAATCCATTAGGCACGCTGGAAATATTTGTGTTTTGCTTCTCTTCAATACTTCAATATGAGAGAAGAGTCGCAGCAAAAAGTTTTCCAATATGGCATCTGTCTATATTGTGACATGGACACCTACACACGTTTGCAGATCTTCCTGAAATCTCTTCAAGCTGCAAAACCAATTCAAGCTCTAGAGAGGAATGCTACTCTTAACATTTCTGTCTCGACAGAAACCAGCTTCAAAGTTTCCCTAGCAGAAATCTGTGACTTTGTAGAACCTCATCCTATCTACCAAATCCATAATCAGGACTTGATTCCGTCTACTTCTCAACTAAAAGTTCACCCTGTAGTGAGCTTTTTGCCTTTTGAGATGCCATTATTTCAATTTAAGCACAAACCGTCACTACATTTGAGTCTTCTTCCCATTTCCTATTTCATCTTCCCCTAAAAAAGAAATGAAGAAAAGCATTTTCTTGGAACAAGAGTCTTTGTGTGCTCAAAGACAGATCTGCATAATTTTACAGCGGGATTTCCACAGGCTAAGACTTCAGATCTGTCATAAAATCCCAACTGAAGGAGTCCCTTTCTTCTCTCTTCCTATTTTAGTTTGTTAGTTATCAACTTTTCCCAAAAATACAATGAATGAATGAATAAAGTCAGACGGTGAGATCGACAGACAAAAGGGATCATTCGGGATTGTGTGTCGAGACAGAATTAGGCAAGGTGGTCACTGTAAAAGTGGATTATTCAAATATCTGGGACCAGGCATTAACCATGAGAGAAATGCAGCCGACATTGAAAATATACATACCAAGTAGAAGGCAAAGCAGTTTTTAAAACACCTTGAGGCTGCAGTGATGTGTGTGTGTGGGTTTTTTTTTTACAGTAGAAGCTTAAAATTACTTTTTCTCATTGTCATCTCACCGGTGAAGGTACAATAGAGCATAATGAATGTCCATCTGTCATATAGTATGTGACATCTGAGGTGATATCTCAGTCTGGACCAGTTTTTATGAAACTTCGAGGGATGATACATCTTTGTTCCGTGTTCTGACATTTGAAAAATTATATTGATTGGCCTAATGGATCACAACACAATAGTTAAAGGTCACATTCTCAAACTTTTGCAATGCCACACGTCTGAGTTAAACAAACTTTGGAAGTTCATGCATTTCACTGTTGGTATAACATCCATCCATCATTTTCTATGGTGTTTCCTGTGCTCTCTCACAAGGGAGATGCCGCTGTTAACATAAATGTATCGTTTTTTAGACATACATAAGTTTTGAATTCATCTAAACTGTATGTCTTAGGGCTTTTGGGGGACAGCACACAGATTCTGGGGAGAACATACAGACACAATTTGGACCCAGGTGGATTCAAACCCAGGACTATTTTTGTACTTCACACAGTAAAGGTGTTTTTTTGTGTTGAGCTAATGGAGGCGCTCTAATGATTTCAAACTTTTACCTTTTTAGACTAAAAGTCACAGAATGAAAATCACTTTTCAGATTTTTCACGTCCCCCCCACATTCTTCCAACACACACACATTATCATGACATTGTACATGCAGAATGATGGTGCTATAATAACTTCTGAACCTGCCATAATAATCTTGCAAAACGTTTGACGTGGGTGTGACATCTCTCTCCTAAGTTACAAGTTTGTATTCTGAGGAAAAAAACAGCATCACACAATTAATTGTTGATATTTTGGGATTGTGGAAGAAATTCTGCATCTGCACCAATAACACGAGACAAACAGGAAGGGCATAGTTGCTTGTAGGTTATGTGGGTAAACTAATGAAGAAATGCATTTTCCTCAGAAAGGCTGCCTTGTGTAAATCAATACGTATGCCACCATAACCTTGGCAAGTAAATATTTTGCTTATTTAAATACATAAATAAGCATTGTGGGAATTTGTGGTGCACTGTTCCAGCAGAAAACCTGCATTGATTGAAATTTAAAGCTACTGCTGAAGTTCAAAATAAATAATGAAATACCATGACAGGTAATATTTCTGAGGAAGCTTTTAGGGATAAGATGATGAATCCTGTCACAGAATGGCCTACGGTGTGCCCGTATCTGCAGGGGAAGTCTTGTTTACTCGTTCAAAGTTAACACATTTTTATTGTCTTTATATCAGTGTGATGTGTGAGTGGCGCAGCAACAGTTTTGTTTTTTATTTGTGTTTAGCAGGAAGCACATTTCTTCCAAAGTAACAAATTGTACTTCCCTCCATCTCTATACTGTGCAGGTTTTGCGTTCTTGTGTAAATGCAGATGTCTTTTATCAAAGTTTGCACACTTTATTTGGAATTCTGTTTAAATGTCACAACAATCTACGTTTTCGATTACTGATCTAGTATCACTACACACTTTTGCTTTACACGTCGCATAGCTTCAGCCTTGTCCACACTAATGGATATTTTCACAGCCTTTCTCAAAGACACTTTAATATGAAACATCTTCTCTCATTTCTGCCCTTATAGATACCGTCTGCATTGAGGTGTTGAAACTGAAGCTAGACGGTAAGACAAACTGCTTACACACCACCCAACAATCAGGATGTAGCATTGCAGCTCCTTAACTCAATGCAGACTTGATATACATGTAGCTAGAGTATGTAACAGGATTGATTGATCTTCACTTTTTCTACTTTATAAATGTAAGTTATATATTTAAATGAACTAATGAACAACTTACATTCAATTTCCAAGAGATCCATCTCCTGGTTAAACACACGGCTGGCCCAGTGCTAATCAGCTTCATTCTTCCGGTGTGAACATGAAGTGAAATTGAATCCATTTACTTTAAACATACAGCATGAAACAAAATATAATACATAATCAAACAGACAAAAAAATATATTTTTGGGGAGATTTGTTTTCCTCTGCTGGCCCATCTTCCACACACGACATTCACACAAAGTCTTGCATCCTCATCATCAATTCACGCCTAAAAACAATGAAATGAACTGTGAAACAATAGCCCGCATTGTTTATTCCACCTTTTCATTATGAACCAGTGTATCACCTTTTTCTCCGAAGTCAGCTGAATGAGAGTTGGTACGCCATACTATTAACTTTAGGAATTATGTCCATGCTCCTTAATGCTCATGATTTATTTTTCCATCTGATCCTACTCAGTATAACTACCTCATGGTGCAAAGCTCCAGTAAACCCCTGCAAATTCACCATCTGCCTCTGCAGCTGCAACAATACTGCTTGACATGCTGCTTGGATGCCTATAATGACTAATGCTGAATAGACTGCGTACATATATAATTTACTGCCTTGCATTGTATATATGCATTATAGACAGTTACATAATATTTAGCTGCATACAGTGTCTTTGCATCATCTGCAAAGTCCTGTTTCACCTGCAACCCTCTACCTGGACATACTGTACTAGTACGCACTAACCATAGAGGGCTTTGTCTTTCATATACAACACACTATTTCATCACACACGCACACACTCACTGCCGCACAGACAATCCATAATGGGGCGAAACATCCTTGTTCTCTACAAAACGTGCATGTGATGCAAATCTGTACATTTGAAACGTAGGCCACTGTGTCTGTATGAATGCGAGGAGTCACATCAGACTGCCACTGTGATCAGAGTCTCACTCAGATGCCATGCTGGTGTAAATGTGTATTTCAGAATAGTCTATTTTCAGAGGCTGAGGTGTGTATGTGTGTGTGTGTGTGTGTGTGTGTGTCAATTGTAGTAGTTGCAATGTTCATCTGAAGCCCACTCAGAGTTTCCACTGTAGGTTGTGAAGGTCTTTATTGTTCTCCCCAGCGGCATTGATTTGGAAACAGCTCCAGGCAACCCCAAGGCTCCAACTTTTGTTCCTTTATCTTGTGTTTGTGTGTGCACTTGCATCCACAAATGTGCCGGTGTGTGTGTGTGTGTCAGTGTGTGTACATTTTCATTCGTGTTGGTCTCCCTCTCCAACTGCTTCATCTTGATTAGCAGCTCCTAACTTTGGATGAAACGTCAGTCGGAATAAAAAAAAAAAAAAAAGGAGGAAAGTGAAGGAGCGCGGAACTGAACGTTCGTGGGGTCGTGTGATGTTTTGACAGAATTCTGAAGGTGATGTAGTCTGGCCCCCAAAAATGAAAGCGTTTAGGATTGGAGAGAGATTTGACAGTAAAAAAGGTCCAGGATTGATCATAAAGGAACGAAAGGAAGAGGGAATACAAGAATATGGAGAGCAATGTGGATGGGGTAATATTAAAGAAGATGAAATCATAACGTATGATGCTGAATTATAAAGGTCCATCAAGGCCAATGGGCATGATATAAGTACCTCCTCCTGGTATGATCATGCAAACTCAAGTCTAAGAGCTCTTTATGGATGAGCATTACTTCCACCATCTCATTTTGGTGCCTCAGGGCCGTTTGCGAGGTCTGCACTCCCATCAAGATGGCCAAACCATAACTGATCTGCCATGATTTCCAAATATGCATATTTTGCTGTCTTGACAATTGTCCTCAATATTTTATATCCCAGCCCTCACATTTATCTCATTAGTTGAAACAGTGATCTTACACTCGGACCCCACTGGTCCATGCCTGTTCCTCTTTGATCATCTCCAGCTGGGCTCTGCTGTGTCCTGGGGTTAAAATGAGACCTCTAAAGGTCTTTTGCTAAGGATCTGGCAGTAGTTCATAGAGTAATGCTCAGATTTTGGTCCTGTTGGGACAGCTATATGTCTGTGATCTTGACCTGGCCTCCTGGTGCACAGGGAACCTTCCTGAAAGCAGGTCCATGAATGATTGATCACAATGGGTGGTACACCAG
Source organism: Genypterus blacodes (assembly GCF_046128005.1). Classification (NCBI taxonomy): domain Eukaryota; kingdom Metazoa; phylum Chordata; class Actinopteri; order Ophidiiformes; family Ophidiidae; genus Genypterus; species Genypterus blacodes. Next base: position 199,932 of record NW_027466852.1, on the reverse strand, counting down.
TACAGATAGCCATTTTGTGCTGAGTATTTCCATCTTCAGGATGGATTGCATGGCCCTGCCAACCTAAGCTTCTGGTCAGCATTCCAGTGCCAACACACAGGCAGCTAGCAAAACTTTGTTGGATACTCCATGACAAGAACTGCAAAATTGATGGAGAAAATGTGTTCTGACCCAAGTGTAGTGATTCAGCTGCACACTATCGTCAGTGCAGGCCAAGATGTCCCGAGCTTAAATACTGCCTCTTACTCTAGTTCCATACTTTGCTTTGAAGAATACATTGTAAAGATGAGAAATGACACAATATTGAACCAAATGGGAAATTACATATCGTTCTTCGCTCTGTTTACCTTTGCTCGTATCTCACGTCACAGCATCTCTGTGCTCGGGCTTCAATTAGTTTGGAAGAGCAGTGGGTGTTTCGGCGAGTGCGAAGTCTAGGAATGTGGCGCGCAACATAACAAGAGCAGGTCTCAAACAAAGCTCTTCATCTTTTAGAAGGCTTTCTGTTCTCGTTGCACGCACACACACATATACACGTATACACACGCATACACACACACACACACACACACACACACACACACACACACACACAGGACACACAGGACACTTACAGATCTCAGGAGGAAAGCAGCAAAAGCATTAGAGAGCTGCCTCCATTCACTTCCATCTCTCATTTCTTTTTAATACCACCTACTTGCTGTAGTTTCCTCTCTTTTTCGTCCTCTCCTATAGCTGTTACTTTACCAGTTTGCAGTGCGTAAAATATATTCCTAATCAATCAGTGAATGATTTTTAGCAGAGTTGGAACGATGTCCTTAACACATGGACACATTTGTGTGTGGGTGCGGGTATGTGTGTTACTGGATGTTTGATCATGTCAAACCCGTATACTTGCCTTTTCTTCTCTCCTTCCTCATCCTGGCTAACACAGCTGGCTGCCTCATATCCATTAAGAAGTGCTCTGCAGCTCCATTCCTTTGCTGGGTGTCACAGTGCACTGAGCACTGTGTGTGTGTGTGTAGGTGTGTGTATATTTCCAGTTTTGCAAGGACAGTGAATATGTGTCTATCTGCTCTGCGTTGGAATGTGTGCGGATGTCTTGGTGTGTATATGTGCGTGAGTGTGTTGGTGTTGGTGTGTGCCCTTCAGACTGCTCACGCTTCATTTGTCTGCTGAATGAGACTAGAATCTCTCACTATTCACCAGAGAATCCTGCTGAAATCTCTCTCCAACAGGGTACTGCTTCAGTAAGCACTCTTAATGGTACCCCAAAATGTGTGTGTGGTATACGTTTGCAAATGTGCTTGTTTAAGTCTTCTGTCTGTATGCATCTGTATCTGTGCTGGTGTTGGAGTGTGTGATGGCATATGCACTTGCAGTACCTGTTTTGGGACCAACTGGTCTGTATTAAGAAATTACATTAACTCTACGAGTACTGTACGTGCCCGTGTGTGTGTTTCTTACATGCATATTCATGTACAAGCAGTGCCTGGATGAGCTACTTATGTCGGTACAAGTACATCATTGAGCGCTTAAGGTCAGAGGGACCCAGGAGAGGGAGAAGAGAAGGCCCATCCTCAGAAATATAGATTGGAATTACAGTCATTTCACTCCACGTGAATTCATTTCTCTCTCTTATTCTTCATCGCTCTTTTCTCATTACCCTTCTCTGTAATTCCTTGAACCTCATTTTCACTATTTGCCTGTTTGCTGCATACATGTACACACACACACACCCACACACACACATGTCCTCATCAAAACTACACTGCAAATCCACCCATATAAATGCATCGGGAGCCCTATTTTGTGGAAGGCAATGACAATTTGTTCCAGTGACGTTAGTTTTGATTTGCTAAAGATCCTTTTTATTGTTCTTCCTTGCTTGCTTTCACGGTCTGAGTAGTCTTCAACTCGTGCTGTGATGTTGTTGTTTTGTTATTATGCCTAAATAGGACCCATGCTGGGAAAATTGGCCTGGGTTCAGCACAAGGATAAATGACCAAAAAGGCCTTACAATAAGCACACACATAATGACCTGCGTGTGTGTGTTTTTGCTTGTTGCTACGTGCGTGTGTACGTGTTTGTCTGTACTTTTGTATGTGTGCGTTTTGTCTGTGCGTCTGTGTGTGTTTGATAATGATATCCATGAATAATGCATGTGGTGTGATGCTTTTCATTCAATTTCAGCTCTTATTTTCCCCCAAACAACATTACAGAGGCGGGTCTCTGGGCATTTGGCTGTAAATAAACTCAAACTAATAGACTTCAACTCTGGGCAACACCCGTCTGCAAGCACTCATCAGGGACCACGCTTAACAAACTGCCTCTAGGCACTGTTCTTAGGTCAGCTCTTGTGCATTACTATTGACTGTCAGGGGCACAGACGAGGTTAAGGAAAGCAGACCTGAAATCAGCCGTCTTGGGGCGATTGCTCTCGTCGTCGTAAAGGAGCATAGCGTAGGAACTGAGGAGCCAAAGCTAAACCGATTTCATCTACATGCATAAATTACCACATTATATCGACTAAAGATTAGAAACCCTGCAGATTTAAAATGAATAAGCAAAGCAATGATTAGAGAAATATTTTGAAGGTTGATTGTCTCTTCGGGGTATATTTGTTTCATTTGCAGATAAACAGATGCAGGAATCCCGGTGTGAGTCATGGGGGTTAGTGTTACGCTTTCTAAACTTCTGACTGTGTACGGGGGTGTGTTTGCATGTGTTGGGGGTGGGTGAAAAGGTACGTTACCATACGTGAGTCCCCATCTCCCTTGTCTATGATCTGTGACCTTGTCCTCTCTCATCACTTGCTGCCTGTGACTGCAGTGTGGCTCGGAGCGCTGCCCATCATTCTCTCTCTCTCTCTCTCTCTCTCTCTCTCTCTCTCTCTCTCTACCCACCCACCCACCCCGTATCTCTGCCTCTCCTCTCTGTCTGTCCGTTGCGCTCTGTTGCTCATTGAGGCCCCTGAGCTCCCCCTTTTAGTGCCTGGGGCACCCCGCTCTGCTCCTGTGACATTGAAGGTATATGTGTGTGGGTGTGCTCATGCATGCATGTGTGTGAGTTTTAGGCCATGTGAGGGGAGCCAGTCATGATTTAGCAGACACAGTCACCTGCAGCCTTGCTTAGAGCAGCAGGAATCACATTGTCTCCTGCTAAAGTGTGACACAATGTGCCATTTGCTCTGTAGAAAAGAATATGTTTACGTGTTTGAGGTCAGTTTTCTTTGCAGTGTACCTCTTATTATTGTACTTAATTTAAGTGCATTTTTTCATGTTTAATATTCTCTTGATATCACTTTTTAGCATCAACTTCAATTCATTGTGGTTTGGTTTGAATTGAATTAGACATGTATTGAAGTGCACTGATTTTAACTATAAATTATGAACACTTTAAACACCAACTTCAATATTGTCCCACTGGAAACTGAGGTTGTACGGGCAGTAAAGGAGGCCGCAAACCACGCAGACTATAACACACACACACACACAGACATCAGGTGAAGTAGGACAGAAAGAACAGAATGACTGCAACAGCTAACACATCAGATTGACAGCAACCAAAAATGTTGTTGCAATACAGGTGCAAGGGTGAGATGAATGCAATTTAGTAAATGCACCCTTTAAAAAGTCACTTTTTATTTGAAACAAAAGCTCTGGTGCTGTTCACACAACACATAATCAGTCAAAGTTTATGAAAACACAACTAAAAACATTTCTAATTAAGCAATATTGCACTAGAGAAGACAAAACTGCAGCCTGTTGCCAAGCAATGTGCAGACTGACTGCATGAATGTCAACGGTAACAATGTAATACATCCATCCATTTATATTAAACTCCAATTATACGGCGGAGTAACACAAACAATAAAATGTCTGGTGTATTAGAAATCAGTTCTTTTATCCTTTTGCCCTCATCATCGCTGCTATCTGTTCTACTCCTGATTCTCTTTGACAAATATTACTGGTAAACATGATCAGCGTCTCCTGCAGAGCTCCAAATTCTCTGTGACCCTGCAAGGCCAAATGCTATCATCAACTCCAACTGCTGTTAATGCTTTGGAACATGAAAAAGAGCTCCCAAAGTACAGTCACTCACGAGCCTCATTCATCAAACATGCATATGAATGAGTTGGAACTTATGCTCTCCTTACGAAGTGTGTGTGTGTGTGTGTGTGTGTGTGTGTGTGTGTGTGTGTGTGTGTGTGTGTGTGTGTGTGTGTGTGTGTGTGTGCGTGCGCGTGTGCGTGTGCGCGCGTGCGCGTGCGCGCGTGCGCGTGCGCGTGCGTGCGTGCGTGTCTTTTTCACGATGCGATGCACACTGGACACGGAAGCCCCTGTGGAATGGGATGATGGCGTTAATGCATCTCTAACCCATTTTCCACATGTAAGGATATTCCGGTGTTTTTAAGCCAGACAAAGACACCCCACAGAGAGACCTCATGCCTGCAGAAATCACAGAGCATCTCAAAGACCACCAAGCTTAACATTATGACACGCTGGATTTATAACCTACCGTTCCAGGATGGTATAGATCACTACATTCCATTCTGGTCTTGCCTCTGCCGACTTTGCCTCCAGTGGTTCAGCTGTGGACAAATTCCTTCCGCAATTGCATTGAATTACAATTAGGAAATCAATGCAGTCGTATCTTTCATGCTAGAATTGATTTTCAGATGATATTGGTTTTTAGTTACACCCCTAGTGTCGACATAAAAAATTCATATAAAATGAATATTGATCCGCTTCATTTTTATTTTATAAAACACGCATTTGACATACATAGGATGCATATAATCCTCTTGCCAACTTCCACCACCAGTGCACACATGAAAGCGAGGTGCTTATTAATGTATGAATCCGTCCACAGCCTGCAAAAAGTCTTCATAAATGGCTTGATTATGTACTGTATATTGTAACCATTTGTGAGTCGTAATGGAATAGCTCATAGCTCCAACCTATGCCTTAAGTAAGATAGCACATGGGAAGAATGAGACTCTTGTGAATCATTTATCAGAGCTTGCTATGTATTTTCAGCCACAGAAAGCACTTGTAACTGTAGCTGTGCATTCTAGCAGACAGAGAGGACACTTTGCCTCATGTGTCCTCACAATGGAAATACTCTTTTTGTTCTGTTACAGTAAACCGCAATCACTTATTCATGATTCATTCTCAGAACTTGATTGTTTGTGGTGGAGTGTATGGATGGTTGCATTTGTCTCTTTGTGTTGTATGTTGTATGTGCGGTGTATGCCAGGTGCATGGCACCATTGCAACACAATTGGACTGTTGGTGGAAATTGTCTTTCATAGTGGTGAGCAACATTCTGAGCCATGAATGGTATTTATTTTGGACACACTGATGTGAAAAAGTGTTTGGCAGTGGGAGGATCTGTCCTCTGCTTGAACTGCAAAAAAGTACAACTGGATTATGTCAATGTCTGTTCACATAAAGCTCAGACACACATTTTGAGAAATTCTACCCATAGCAATTCAGCAGTATATCAAAACATCAACCAAAATTCAAAAAACAACAGTAGTATGCTTATTAATATTTTATACACTTGTCATAAGCCCCTGGTACACTTTTCAGCTTTGTGCCTATCACTCTGACTTCTGTCCATTGGGCATCATGGCTCCACAAACCTACATAGTACCTTTCAACAACCTCTGTCATTAACGGCAGCAATCTAACATTAGTGTTGGTTTAAGCAATGCCATTCAAACCAGCACAGCTAGTCTGAGGCGGCGTGACTGCAATCATCACACCAAAATAGTTAGTGGGTATTTAATTCATACTGCATGTGTAGAATCATTGTTTCTTCGTTGTTTACCTCCTCTGTCCTTGCTGATCACAATGACATTGTAAACACATTTCATTATGATCTTTATTGTTTTTCCACTTTTTGTCTCTTTGCCTCTTCCGAGGTAAACATCTCAACATCTAACAACAGTGTAGTTCGAAAGTGGGTATGCCATTATTATATATCGTACAAACAAATATATATACAAATAATACACAGCATGTGTGCTTAAACAAATAATAAAACAAGAATGATTTTGAAATGGTTATTGAATGTATCTTTTAACCTGAAAAACTACATGAAACATATTACTATTTAGTGAATTCATTTTCCTCTCCATTCCTTACGGCTCTCCCATTGTTCCTACCTCTCTTCTACCTGTGCATGTTTGTACTGTACCTGTAGAATAATAATGTCTATAATAATAATACTTTAATAATAGGTTGATAAATTTTGAACAAAAGCAATATATTTTGTTATTGTTTATTCTCTGTAAAAAACAAACACATTTTCCCAGTTCCAGCACTGACTGTATCCTACTGTATCACCAAGGAGAGGAAATTAGTGTAAGTAGCTATTTGATCATATTCTAACACCAACAGAAGGACAACAGGCCTTTCACTGCAGGGATTTGCATACATTGGCTTTCTTGTCTCTTCAAAAGTAGCTTTTGTAATTAAATTCCCGACCTTCTGCAGGGAGGGGAAACATGTCTACATCTGAAGCTTAATCTGTACCTCTAATCGGCCTCTATGCACTCTGGTTTTGATTCTATACTAGCAAATTAAACAACTGGAGGGATATTATTGCAAATGAGAAATTATTTTACATGGGTTACTCTTACTTGAGTTTCAGGTATCTGGAATATTCTGTAAATGGTGTGGAAATCAGGAAGTGTCATGACACACTGTTAGCCCAGAGGGTTACGCCATTATACACTCCAAGTAAAAAAAAAAAACTTAACTCAGTCTGTGGTTCTGCCCCTGAACTATATACATAATATCCACAGAAAGCCATTTCATTAATTCTGAATTGTTTTTTGAATAGACTGGTATTGCTCTGAGAGCCCTGCCAAACAAAACAGGATATGTTGTTATTAAATCCCCAGCATATAAACCATTACCACAAGTAAGAAATGAAAATTAATGAAAGGAAACTCCTTGATGTTTGAGTAAACAATGTTGACATACCCAATTCTAATTCTGGTTACATTTAGTTTTCTTTCTTAGGGGATATACTTTATGCAATCCTGTTTCCATTGCAGTGAAAGTTTGATTATCATAGCTATACCCTCACTCAAACACAAATGAATCCTCTAATCTTGCAGTGATTGTTACCTAATGTCTGCATACATACAGTAGGTCTGATATTCTACTCACGCCATCACTACCTGGGAGATTACCGACCTAAATATATCCCTATTGCAATATTGATCTTATCGATCATGCCTTGGAGTACTAAACGCAATAACAAAGAGAGAAAATATTCCAGAAAGCTTTCCCCTCTAACTTTATTTGCAGGAGAAACGATTCTGGTCCATTTGTCAGGATCCAGTTGAAAGACAGGAGAAAACACCAGGGAGATCTACAAAGGGACTTAAACTTTCCTTTGAGGTTTTTATAAACCATAAAACATGTAGCTGAATCCTCTTACGTCTGCAGTGAGTGGCAGATTCTTGCAGCATCAATCAAAATAATGAATCTGTATTAAATCCAGACGTCCCTCTGACTGACATCCATTTTCGGTAATACACTGACAGAATGAGGGAAAGATGGGAAGAAAATGAAAAATTGAGTGAAAATCGGGATAAAATGTAATGAGAGAAACCAAAAATGAGACACATGTCCATTCTGCCCATTGACCATTTTATGTAATGTTGGCTCAAACTGTCATGGTAAGCTGTATCTGGGCAGAGGCCTCTAACTGGGCTCTAAGGGTTTCTCTGCACATCTTTACAGATCCACACAATGACAATTTGCAAATACATAGCGAGCCAATCACCACGAGTATGGAGAAAGCTCCAGTTGAACAATAGTAGCCCCCACAGCTCCTCATTTATAAAGAAGCAATGTACCTAGTGAACTCTTGCTCTGCAGTGCCTGGGTAGGGGCCAAGGTTCTTCTATCAGAACAGTATATTTGCAAATCATAACATTGCTTTTGCTCCCAAGACCTCCACAATAACTGTCAGCCTTCCTCTTTCTCTCTTACACTAGATTAATTAAAGAGAAGGTTGGGAAAACATGAGCAAATGCACATCTTCAGCAAAAGAGTTTTGTACCCTGGTGACGAGGCTAAATGTGTAGGAGAAAACATTCATGGTTCAGATCCTGCATAAATAAATTAACATGCTAAATACAGATGCTAAATATAGCTCTGTGCTCTCATAAATTATAGAGGCACTGATCGCTGACCATTAGCACATTAGTGCTATGCTGATCTCTGCTTGAACTTAAATTCTAAAGACATTATCACATTTGAACATTGATTTAAGAGTGTGCAGTGATTGACAGATTAGCTGTACCTTTTATTTGCAATGTCCGTAGGAAAGCTACTGAGGTCAAACTGAAGTTCATGTGACACTAGTAATATGAGTATTAGCCACAATATCAACTGACCGCAACTCCAAACATGTTGACTTAAAGGTGGATTTACAGTGGGGCAATGTATCACACCAACCAGGGAATGGACTTAACATTACAGTTTTTACATCAGAGCTGAGATGATTACTTCTATTTCCCTTTATAAATTTGACACGTGACACTTCTATTGTCATCTGTTCCTTTTCTGTAAACCTCTCCACACCTTCCACAGCTAACGATACTTCAAAAGCCTTCAGCCACTGCAAATGTTTATCTCTTTTTGTCTTTCATCACTTAAACCACACAACTACATCTCTCCAAAGAGAGTGTTTAACTTTAACAGTGACAGTTACACCCCTACATCCACTTTGTGTGGAGGAATCATCCTGGAGCATCTGGTCTTACAGAGGCTTACAGAAATCTTCTCTTCTCCACTTTTGCTACTTTCGTCATAGAGGTAGATCTTTGTCATAACTAACAACTCCATTTAGGGCATGAGCTTTTCAACACTGTAGAACACATGCTACTTAAAACAACAATATGCAGAACAGTTGTAACTAAAGGACTACACAAGTTAAAACATTGATGTGACCAGGACCACGGTTTAACCTTTAAAGGGAATATACACTGGATGTTTGTTATTTGCCCTTTATAGTGTAATACAATAGGGAATATGTGTTGAACATCATCAACTGCAAAACCTGATGTTCACACCTAAAGAAATGCTTCCAGTAAGCCAAAGCCATAGGTGAACAGCCTCGGGGTGTTTGTTGTTGATTGGTCCTTTACCTGTAAAACATATAACACACCTCAGTGGATGAAGATAGTTAGTGCACATTTGACCAGCTTTTGTGTTTCACAGCCTGGGAAAATCTACCCCAAATTGCTGTCCATAAATAATGATTTAAAAAACAGGGACACGACCCGAAAGGGACCCAATGAGAGTCACAACTAGTCCAAAATAGACACTGGATAATTACACCTGTTGTAAAATGTAGTCAAGCTGAACAGACCCCCAAATAGCTGATGTTCCATTTGGTTTACCTCCTTGTACTACTCTCTTTCCAACTTGTTCTTCATTACATTACATTACATTACATTACGAGCATTTGGCAGACGCTTTTATCCAAAGCGACTTACATTACATTACCACCCTACGCAGAGGGGGGAGCAATTGAGGGTTCGGTGCCTTGCTCAGGGGCACCTCGGCAGGGGCTCGAACCGGCAACCCTCCGGTTCCCAAGCGGAAGCACTACCCACTGAGCCACTGCCTCCCTTCACAAGAACAAAGAACACCTCCATTTTTCTCTGCTCTTCAGTTCACACTCTCTTACCCCAAAAAGAAGCACATTTTCCTCAGTGGTGGTTATGACACCACAGAATCAGAGCTGATAAGGAGTCTGGTTGGACTGACTCAGGTATAACACTTTGGCACACAGCTTTGCGGCCCACTGTATTAGCACTGACCCAACATGTACCCAGTTAGACTGAATGTAATTTGGATCTTGGCCCACTCAGATCCAAGGTATGAACAGTGTGGAACTGTGAAGACCTCTTGTTTCCAGCTCAGGTCTGACACAGGGGGCTAATTGGAACAGAGCAGACTTCATTGGAGTAGTCGGTGTGCACAGGTGTGCTGCAGCAAGGGGAAATAGATGTGGATCAATGAGATCTAAGGGTACATATGGACAAGTGAGATGCAGATTAACGTGGTTTCGAAGTTTCTGTGGAAGTGTGGAAAGTTTCCATTACAGTTCAATTATAACTAAAATAATTCAATCTGACATGCCCCTTTAAAATAGGATTATAGTAAATAGGTAATACGTGTGGAGTGGCATTATACAACATTGACAACAGAAAATAGCAAGAGGTTTCTGCACCAGAAGTAATGGCTGTGTCAGCCACGACTCCCAAAACTAAAAATTTTCACCCTATAGGCGGATGCAAATTGACCAAAAATGTCAGGCTTAAACTTCACTCCAGCTCCTTTTCACCATTGTGCCACAGCATTAGATCATTTAATTGAGTGAAACTTCTCCAGCTTGACCACTGCAAATGTATCTGCAAATTTATCAGTGTCTGCCCCATTTATCCTCCTCTCTTATCTCTCTCTCTCTCTCTCTCTCTCTCTCTCTCTCTCTCTCTCTCTCTCTCTCTCTCTCTCTCTCTCTCTTACACACACCTGCACATGCTCGCACACGTCTGAGTATAGTTTCCTGTGCTTGCAAACCCACACTACCACTTGGACTTCACAACAATTATTCCCTGGTGCTTAAACCTCGGAAGTGGAGGCTCTCAGCAGGTGATCTCTATTTCACACATGTAGTGGGCACATTTATTTATTTTATTTGGGGGGGTTGGTAGTCCAATGAGAACAACTAAATTTATGCTTGTAAACACTTTTTTGGTGATGTTCGGGGGAAGAGGTGCTTGGATGAACCTGAATGACTAATACACTAATCGATTGTTGAAGAGGGTGAGCTGCAAAATAAATTGGACATGTTGCAATGAAAGCACTTCTCCAACTTTATTAAGAAAATCCCTGCTCACATTAAATTTTTTGCTGCCTCATTTTGCACAAATGCTTATCTGTGAGCACAAAGTATGTGCCTCAACACTCACAGTGACTCTTTCATTTCAACAACTGTCCCCTGATGATTACAAAATCACTTGCAGTGAAGGCTGTTTGTGCGCCGCAGCAAGTAGAATCATATACCTGAAGCAGATATCACTCCTCTCTGCTCTGGTTAATATGCACAAGGTGGCCGAACATGCTCAGCTTGTGCAAAAAATTCAGCAAATTCAGGTAGTTTTATTACAATCAAGGATGAGGAGAGAGACGGAGAGTTACTGCAAAATATCTTGCTTTCTTTCTCAGCAAATGCATGTGTATGGACAGGGCACGTGAACATGCACATGTTCGTTTTTGGAGAGACAGAGAAAGGCGGTGGAGAGACAAATATAAAGACAGAAAATCTGTTTATCTCCTTGTCTTTTGGCCACAGCTGCATTATATGCAAGTGAGCATTCTCTGGAGACTGGTAAAAGAAGTTTATTTGTATAGCACCTTTGAGAGGGACAATGATCAAAATCAAAACACAATCATCACATTAAAATGGGAAAGCAAACATCAATAAAAGGCCTGTCTGTACAGATCGGTTTAAAGACACCATTAAAAAAACCCTATCCTGAGAATCCTGCTGGTTAAGTGTGCGGTCAAAGGTTCACTTATATAGGCAGGAGCCTAATAATTGAAAGCCTGTAAATGAGAGAATCTTGGAATGTAGCCATATTTTACAGGGAGCTAATGCAGTGAAGCGAGAACAGCAGAGATGTGTACTTGATGTATGGTTTGTTCTGCTTAAGAGCCTGGCCACAGCATATTGAACCAGGTTTAGTTTAATGCTGAGTTTGTGAGTCAGGTGAATAGTGAGTAGCAGTTGTCTAAGCAAGATGACACAAAAGCATGAATTATAAACTCAAGGGCACTGTAGGAATGCAATTTAGAGATATTTCTTTGTGAAAAAGAACAGGAATGAGATTAGGACAAGATTTAATTGCTAATCAGGGTAACATCTAAATTTATGGAACACGGCAACACATGTAGTGGCTGTACCTTGAGATAGTGACCTGTGAGCTAAGAATGACCGCAGTCTTGTTACTGTTTATTTGGGGAAACTTGTTTGCCAGCCATTAATTTGCATCAGCTTAACAGCTGTACCTGTTTTATAACCATGACCATGTACTGTTTGGATAAATGTGAAAATAGACATGTCTCAAATGGCCGACATGTCCAAGAGGCAGCACGCACATAGTAAAAAGAAGTGTACCAAGAATAGAGCCCTGAGGAACACCACAGGACCAGAGGAGCTGTTGATGGCAGATGAACACTTGCTGCATCTGAAAAACTCTAGGACAGGATAGCAAATTTTCCATTTGAGTTGTACCTGTGTACCAATTTCAGTATGTGCAGTCTTGGTTATAGGTCATATCTTGCTTTCTGAATAAACACTTTTTTATTCAATGAATATGATAATCTGCTCCTTTGAAGCATCTGGATTATAAATGTAGGTAAAACTGATTCTCTGTCATGGTTCTTACATTTCAGCGGTTGCAGGATTATATTGTCTTGTTGTCGTAGCAGGTGGTGTCAGGTGGTGGCAAAAAGTGAGAAATAGTTTTCTGTTTTTCATTCTGGCAAATAAAGTTAGGTAGTTATTTTATTTCCCACATTACGCACATATCTGCCTCAAGCAGTCACAAACATACATACGCACAAACAAACCAAAAATATTCATACTCTTGAGTCTCCTGTCCTCATCTCTGAAAATGAAATATATTGAGTTGGTAGTACAGACAGTCCCAATTGATAAGTGCCTCAGTCATGCAGAAAAACATCTTCCACAGTCTCATAATGTAGACAAAATGCCATTTACATGATCCATCGCCTCAAGATAATGTCTCCTCTTGTGGGTTTGGAGGTGTCTCTGTATGAGTATTGCTGAGCATATGTGTATTTGTGTGACTGTGTGTGTGGCAAGGACTCCTCTTTTGTCTTTATGTTTTGTAGTTATTGAGGAAAGTATACACATAACATCATCAATTCACCCATTCCTACACAAGATATTCAGGGTCATTTTAAAAATGTTTTCCGATACACTAACTAATTACCTGTTAAACATATACCTTATTCCTATCCTAATATAACTATTGCAATATTGAAGTAATGCAATCAAAATACTTTCTGTCAGTTTTGGATTACATCAATCTCAAATATGCACAAGCCATTAGAAATATTAGTAAGATACTTTACATAGTGTAGGATACAATACAAATAGTTGACGAATACATTAGTCAGCTTTTGGTGGACATACATACATACCTGCCTATCTATCTACAAAAACTAGCTAACATGTGTATATCAGAATGAATAATCTTATTTGACCTAAATAAGATATTATTGGGCTCTTATTTTGGTGGGCCAGCATACCTCCAGTGTGGCAATGAAATGGAACCAACTGACCCGGTGATTAAGTTGTTTCCTCCTTTTTTGAGTGCAGATTTTGGACATGCATTTGTTGTTGCTTAACTTGTATCTTGCCATCAGAGGAAGTGGAACACTTTACAGCCGGTCTACATTTGTGCTGCTGGCTCTTTGTCAAAATCGTGCATGGGAAAGTCTGTGTTCAGACACCATCAGGGTAGAGACTTGGCACCTTTTACATAGTTCATTCAACGGGTCAGTGATGTAGTGAGATGTGTCCGGTGTGCGTGTGTGTGAGAAAATCGTTTATTTTAAGATTTTGTCCTGCTAGTAATTGCCATTTCTTACTTAACGTATCAGTAATCTGATAAAGTATTCTTTTCTGTACCTTTAATGGAATTATCACCTTTTTTAATATCCTGATTACACAACACCACTACATTACATTACAAATGCCCAAGCTTGATATTTCCATTACATTTTGTATTATATGTTTTACTGACAATATTTCCAATGATATTGGGAAACCAAAATCAGTCATTGTTAAACAAAATGAGTCTGAATGTTGAGGACTTTGCCACTCTGTAATGCTCAACTACCCCACAAACCTGCTAAGAGGAACGTCCTTGAATGTTGTTGGAGGGTAGCACTCCACTGTGCCATGACTAAGAGGCTGATAGACGCTTTCACACATGTCACTGAGCTAAATTTAGGAACAGGAAACAAGGTCTTTGGGGTTGACCTCTGATCTTGAATTTGACAGGTGTGAGAACACCTCTGAGGCAGATCACACAGGGACTGTCAAGATATCTGCCTGGGCCGTGCTGCGCCGGTCATTGTGAGAGTGGCAAAAGCAGGTCCATGTATTGCGGCTTTGAATGTTTAGATCATTTCAGCAGGTAGACACTGAAAGTTAGCATATGTAGTTTTATCTGTGTATCTGCATGGATTTATTAGTATAATCCTTTCCCTTAACCCCTTATCCATTCACGTTCATCCCTCTACCTGTCACTAACAATTTCAATCTCTCTGGACATCTGATTGTCTTACTTTGTCATTCTCCCTGTCTCTCTACCTCTTACTTTGCCATTCTCTGTCACACTTTCTCCCTGTCTCTCCTCCCCTTACTTTGCCATTCTCTGTCTCACAAAGGATGGTAAATGTACAGTTTATGTAACAACCATTTTTGAGAGGGCACATTGTGAAGAAAAGGAATGATCATCAGATAGTGATTGTCTTCACAGCTCCTCATTCACGGGATAAAGCTAATACATAATGCAACCTCTCATCTACCGACTGTCAATGGTCGCTCATCCATTATAAGCCCGGCCCAATAAGTATTTCTCAACTAAAGGGTGATCGAAGTGATGCGGCTGAGGCGCCTTGAAATAAATGCAACTTTGACCCACATCTCTAACCATTCCCCTAAATTAGAAATCCATACTTCATTTCTTGGGCAAGAACCCTTGTTTCTGCAAGGCCGACGGCTGATGTGGGCAGAAATGATAGGCACTCAGTCAGTGTTCATGCCGGCTCGTGATCTTTATGCTTCTGTAGTAACTGAGAGAACAAGGGATGATGGAGTGAGGGATAAAACGAGAGAAGGCTGACCTTTAGATAATCATCTCGGGCTCCGGTTTAGGACGCATAGTTTTTAGAGTAGAAAAATTAAGTTTGACTTTGGTGTCTAAGGGGATTAAAGTTAAAACCACATTGCCCAGTAGAATAGGTTTACAAGTTAAGTATATAGTTTATACAACAGGATAATTTGTTCCATTTGTGTGCAGAATATCCTATTTCCCAAAAAGATTGACATAATACATTTCCTTGTAGCTATTTTTTATCAACTGATCAAATAGATGCTAAGAGGACCACCTATGTTGTAGGATCAGTATAGAATAGTATTGAAATATAGGATATCTGAGTTTTAACGCGCAAAAGTCAGCACATGTTGCATATATATATGAATTAGAGAGTTTTTTTTTCTTAATTAACAGCTTTAGATCTTTACTACCATTTACTCCTCATTGTGAGCCTTTTTCTTTTAGAGCCTTCATTTGGCTGGGGTCATAACTGATGGCCGATGTCAATATAATGCTTGCCCTGTTGTCGATATGAATCCATTACCTTCTGATTGCCATGATATTTAGCTACTTGTTCACACATATCATACATATTAAGTGAAGGTCAGCTATTTGCCTCAGACTTGTAGGCTAATATAGAACCATGTGTCATATGTCAGCTCATGTGCCATTTTTAATTAGCCATGACTAAAGCAGGCAAGTTGACTAAATATATTTCTATACCAATGGCTTGAGGGGTGCGTTGCAGAGGGATGTGGAGTCAAATGCTTCACTAGAATTTAATTGCTATTCATTCCCCATGTCCTTTAAATAATGGTTGGCAAAAATGATCCATGTGCCTTCCATTTGTTGGATTTCTGAGACAAGAATCACAAGTGTCAAATGTCTGTTTTTGAGAATTGTTTTATACCTCACTCAGAAAAGATGAATAATAAATGTCACGGAAAGTGGTTTGTAGAGTTATAGCTCAAATTTCTATATTCCATTTTTTTTTTTTTTACACTTTTGCTTCGCTGACCTGGAAATGTAATAAATCAAAGAAAAGTGCTTTATTTCAAGCAAAGTCAAGCAAACTACATACAGTTTGGGCCTCCATTGAGGATTAACTTCAATGAGGACCAAATGATCATCCTGAAATGTAAAAGGGCTTATCACAGCATAAACAATGTTCAGATGGAGGCGTACTTACAGCCCTACAAAACGAGTATTGGGCACATCTCCTCACACTTATTTCAGAACTCCTTTATGCCTTAATTAACTAGTGTGATTGATAAATTAATGGGAATTTTATTGTGCATGTGTGTGATTTAGAAACAATACATATAAAACAATCGGGCATGAGCATTCTACGGGCAGACTACATGCAAGATGAAGGGGTGAATGGAGTCAAATGGATATGCTTGAGTACCCAACATGAAAACAGGATTATAAATGGGCTACTTATGAACACAGCTCATGTGTCCATCTTGATTAAGTCTTGTATCTTAGACAGTCTACTCATTGCAGATTATTGTGTGCATGTTACACACTTGCTAGTAAGGCACTGTTGGTAATGGTAAGTGGCGGTGAAATGTACTTTACAGATCTAAATCTTTGCTAAGCACCCACTCAGTAAAACTCCATGAAAACGTCATTCATATACTGCAAGTGTGAAGCTGTAACAAAAGAGATGATACACATAATTAACAGTTGGTGTATGAGATACATTTTAAGGTAAGTGGATATTGTGTAACTTTCTAAACCCAAAGCCAGCATACTCAGCTGCACTACACTTAAAAGTGAGCCACCGGAAATACCATCAAGTAACTGTACTTGAGTTGAAACAGGAGGTAAGTAGACCACATATAAGGGGGTTATGAGATCAAGCATGGAAGCATGAGAAGATAAGTAGCTTTTGCAATTGTTAAGTAAGTAGGTTTAGCATTAGCAAGACACTTAGCATTAAGCTAACAGTAGCAACACTTATCAGAACATGAGGTACTTTTACTACATCAAAATTAAGTGCCTAACTTTTATTGACTTATTCACAACTAATTAATGCACAGAAATTGCCTCTATCAAGTGCTATTAAAAAGGAATACTGGATAAGTATCAAATAGTATTTTGTGTTGCTAAGCAGCCCTATCTTTGATTTGTACTACTTCTACTGCAATCAAGAAACAAAAAAAATCCCAAATAAAAGTGAAAGAAACAAAATTAGATGTCCACTCCAAATTATATGTTGCTAATTAAGCATTGTTAAAATCGATCAATTTTGTTTAATTTGCAAACTCTATTTAAAGGCATAATTTGTCACTTGTTATAATTTTCAAATATTCAAGGCCATTTGCACAGGAGTCTTCTGTGTGAGTCAAAACCTTCAGGAGTCATAATACTGTATGAGGAAAATACCTTTAGAATATGATTCACTTTGATGTCCTTCCTCACTGGTACAACATACAAAGTCAAACTGCCTAGTTTAACAACTGAAGTGCAGAATATATTTTTACTTTCCAACCCTGAACTTTTGACCTCCTTGTTAAACAGTTTTTTGCCATCCATTTTCTCATAATTCTGCCCTTTAAACTCATTTCAGCCTGGCCAGTTTCAGTCAGTCAGATATAAATTGCCGCTATCTCTTTTTTCTTTTGAGAAGAAATACATAATCATGCTCTGCTCCAACTTCATTTCAAGAATAATTCCCGCATCCAACTTGTAAAGCTGTACCTTCAAGGCAGGGGTCCGAGAACTTCAGCAGTATGAAACACACAATGGGATGCATTTGATACTGTCGGAAACAATTTGGCATCGGTGCAGGGTTTGCCAGAACTGTGTCAGCCTGATTTAGGTTTTCTCTGTTGGGCAGTGGCAGTTGGGAGAGTCCCTCTCATCTGGCTGTGAATGGACCTGTCCAGTGAATGCACAGGGATTACCATCATACACACACAGAGGTCACGCAAGGCAAGCCTGCATGTGTATATGTGCACACAACGTGCATACCCCCTCATAGCATGAGACACATAATCTGATAAATATGCACACATACATGCATGTTCAGACATTGTGTCTCATTCAATCGCCATGTAGACCTACATGGTGAAATAGAAGAGAAAAGTGAACGGCTGTAAAGCCGGCGATTCAGGAAATAATTCAATAATTCAGCACATCATGGTATGCAATAGCCTAGTAGGGATTTGTGTGAGAGAGAGAGGGAGGGAGAGAGAGAGAGGAATACCACAGTGGAGTCATTCAATTAAATTTTATTACATTTGTATGAATATATGTGATTTAATGTGGATTATGCCTGAGTGCCTTGTACTGAAAGGATTCGAATACTTGATACTTTCATCCTATGTACACAAATGCACGCACGCACACACACACACACACAGAAACACCAGAGCTGTTTTCTCCGCCCGTTTCACCTCAGGAGCCCTTGACTTCATATAGTTCACGATAACCTGTTCCCTTGTGATGGCCGTCGCTGTACACAATACTTACGCCGTAACCCAAACATGACAAATTGTTGTATGTAATATATTTTACACCTGGGGAGCTTCTGCTGGATCTCCATATTTAACCACAGACATTGCAGGTAAACAATCTAGCACGTATCTTCTTTCATACAGTGATGAATGACATGGCAACACCTTCATTATTACTTCATAATCAACCCCTTTGGGTTATACGGTGTGTGCGCGTGTTGTGTGCATGTGAATCTACCTTGAGGTGAAAATCATGGTGGGCCTTATTTCCTGAATTTCATTAGTGAGGTGAAAATAATTTCCTTGCCAGCTTGTATTGTAATTTGGCTATTGTTGTTAATCCAAATTTAATATGTTGACAATGATTACATGGATCGTGAAAGACCGAGTGTGTGTATGTGTTTGTGTGCGTGTGGTTGTGGGGAGGGGGGGTGCTACAGTCTGCTTCCTTCTCTGTTTGTGTCTGCTTTTCTAACCCAAGAAATGCTCCATCATATCATTTCCCTCTCTGCTCTCCCTCACAGATTGTATGAGCACAAGTTGCTTTCATCTTCCCGAAGCTTTGTAAATAACGATCATAATGAATAGTTCAATAATGTGGTTGCTCTTGCTTTGAAGAACAGAGAGTAAAAGCCACGCATACATGTGAGGTAGCTCATTTAATCATATAGCCATATAGCTCAGGTTTTGAATAATACGGAAAAACAGATTTTGATTCTGATCCTTGCTATGAATATTATTCTACCAGTCTCATAAAATGAAGTAAGTATTTATAAGTGTGCATTTGTCCCTCTCTTGAAATATATTATTTTCCTTATCATTTCCCAAAAAAGGCTATCTTTGTAAAGCCAAGGAAAAGAACCAGGTATTCCTTGGAAGAAACTTATCAAAGCTCTGAGAGAGAACTTCAGAGCTTGAGTCCACTGAAATTTTCACACTTCCACACTTTGAACTTTAGCTGGGGTTGCAGTCATGCTTTGCTTTCCCAACGTGAGCAGGTAGATACTCACTTTGTGTGTTTTGTTTCGAGACAGTAGGGAAACCTGAGAAGGGCATGTGGAGTTTGGTAATGCATCTCAACAACAACAGCAACAAAAGCTCCATGTGTACTGCAAAGTACCTCCACAAAAGAAAGCTGAAGCAGAGGATTATCACATGTATAAATCACATTTCTATATCACACTGTATATATAAATAATGTTTCAGAGATATTCATTGGGAAACCTGGCTTCTCATTGAGAATATGGCTTAATGTCATTTCCATCTGTTTTAAATCTGGCCTACAAGCACCTGATATTTGCCAAACAAGGTCAGTTTAGTCATAAGAACGGAACGAATTAGAAAACCCCTCTATGAATCAAAGTAGATATTCAACTAGAAATCATAGTCATGGTGACAGAGACTTACGCCCCGTTGACATACACCTGTGTGAGGTTGGTCCTCAGGCACAGTAAACACAGACATGTGTATTCTTGTGTGTGTATAGTGTGTGTCTTTGTGTGTTTTTAGGGGAGGGGGGGGTTGTCTAACACACTGGGGTTTGTATAGCCTGCAGAGCACATCCGTTGCTAATAAACAGCCCTCCCTTATTTCCTCCTCGATTAATCATCTGCCTCCAAGTTTGGATTTTTCTGTCACAATCCTTTAAAAAAGGGATTAATCCGCTTTTACACTGTCATCACAGCAAGACACTCCACCTTATTAAGTCCCCATAGGGATGCAAACTCTTCAAGCAGGTTTAAATTAGTGCTTTCTTTCTCTGTTTGATTTATATCCAGTGATTAACTAAGGGATGAGGGAGAGGGGAAAATAGCTTACATCAGAGGCCATAGAGAGAATTTAAATGCAGAACTGTTATTCACCACAGTCCAAATCATTCACATACTAGCCACTCTCCACCACATTACTTATATGAGATAAAATATCTTGGACTCAATGTTCTCAGGCATGCATCAAAGGCATTACTAACTAGCATCAAGTCATCCCAATAATTATACCACCTGGCCCTGCATCAGACAGGTGAGCTTTAACCATTTTAGACAGTTGCTTGGAATTAGTGGGCCAGGTTACCTACACAATGTGCTTCTGTGCTGAGTTGACACTGGTGTTGTTCACACATATATCCAGTTTGAGTACAATACCCATCAGAGCCAATGTGAGTGCTGAAGTAAAAATTGTAACTGGTTTGCACCTTTAAAATGTATTCTGATCCATCTCAACAGTGTCAACAAAGATTCAAACAATCACGATCAATAATTTAAACTGATGTAATGAAGGTGACTGGAAGTGGTCAACAGCAGAGATGGTTCGTGAAGACCTGACATGAATTATGTCACGCTCAAATGGCTTCTACTCCTAATTTTCAGTAATTTTGTCAAATTTATAAAAACTAAAAATTATTACAACCAAGGCATTAAGAGAGATCGTAATATAGCATTCATGACTTGTTTAGCTAGCTGTTCAATTACGTCAACATGTTCCCACCATACATACTGTATATATGTGTGTGGCTCATTGTCTGTCTGCTTAAAATGTCTGCGATTATGCACACCGGTCCGGCCTCGGCTGGATGCAATGTCACTAAGGTACCAACAGTGCGCTCAGAGATTTCATTTGGATAAACAATCCAAAAGATGCTGAAGATTAAAAAAATAAATCCCTATCCCCTCTCTGTGCTCCATCACCTGTGTACTTTCGGTCCTGTCATCCCGCTTCAGGGTCCCGATCCGTCAGTGCGTTTATAAGGGCAATGCTGAGACACCAAGGTGGAGAATCGGTGCGTCAAAGTTTTTTTTCTATTGCTGGTTTTCCCAAATGTTATCGGTGCATATGACACGGGCCAGGTGTGCAAATATATCAGTGAGACCAACAGCAGACACTGAAAATGTCCTCCTCTGTTCCTCCCAGTGAAACATGGAGATGTGTTGCTGTGTTTATTCTATACTGTGCTTTCATAATATCGCAGAAACAAAGTCGCTCTGTGGTATTTGGCGTGATTATAATGTTTATCACAACGTGTGGAAAACATCCTTAAATAACATCGACAACATGTTTCACCTATAGCGCTATTCCTATCGTATTGGTATTGGCAAGACTACAGGCGGAAACTCGTTTTAAATGGAGGTACGGGAGATGTTGAAAAATCTCATTCCCAGAAAGCTAAACAGCCGGCGATCCTGGCAACCTCAGAAGCGTGGACAGATTTTAATAATCTGAATGTGCCGCCGAGTTAAGCGCCCGTCCATCTCAAACCCGAATACCAGTAACTTTTCTCGCTGATCTTTTGACTTAAGCAGCGCAACTTAAGCACCTCACTTAACTCTGAATCGGGCGCAGTACGCGGCGAGTTATTCCGTTGAGGAAATGCACTCCGAGGTGGAATACTCACACAATCTGGGTCTGTTAGTATGACATTTGAAAAGAAATAAAAAGTAATCGCAGTATAATCTTACTTTTAAGGTACATACAATTTTCAGTTTTGTTCTATGTGCTCACACATCTTTCAATACTCCTGAGGAATAGAATTACCTTAATTCCCAGAATGCTTTTTAACATTGGAGATTGCTGTATGTATATCAGTTTTGTGCACCATCTTAGATGCTTAGCTTATAAATAGCTTTTTAGAAAGATTTCAAATTCTGTTCTCCCTTCAAACACACACACACACACACACACACACACACACACACACACACACACACACACACACTACAACACTACAATATTAAAATTGAGAGAAAGAAACCGGAGAGGTCTCACCAAGTGTGACAGGCAGGGAAGACAAGCTAATTATCCCATGGTGTTTGGAAGCTAAAGTGCTCATTGACAATCACAGCAGTGCTCTCTGAGTGTACACAACTATTAGACTGAGAGACAATGGCTGGCTAAAAGCTCAGATCATTGTGGCCATGCCAACCAAGCCAGACCATCCAACAGCCATAGTATACAGGAGTCTGAGGAGTAGCATTTCACGACACATTTCTGCATAATTTATGTGAGTGTAGGGCTTAACCAAAATGGAAAGGATTAACAGAGAATTGAGATGAGTGTGTTAAAATTGAGTACAGACTTTATGAATGAGTAGCAGCGACTAATTGAGATAATAATGACATTAGTGGAGACGGGCTGCGGTTTCCCACAACCACAGTCGACCTTTAACGTTGCATAGCGCTCGTTTTTTCCTCCATTGGTTTTGAACAACTTGAGCGTGGTAGTCGGTGAGCCCATTCACATGAATTCATTAATCCAGATAGCTGTTCACTTGCATTTCTTCGCCTTTAAATTCCAGGTGTAGATGCTGTGCACCAAGAGGAACTGGGGACACATTAAAATCCATCTGTTTAACAAACAAATGCAGGCAGTAAGATCAGACATATGGAGGTTGATTTACTAAGCCTCCTGCAAATTACTGTCTGGGCTGCGAAATGAAGTTATGCTGAATGTTTTTGAGTTTAGGGGAGTATATAATCAAATCCTTCTCACAACAGCAAAAAGTAATACGATTCAGCAAAAGCACATAACTTAATAATATAAAAATAAGCAATAAAGACGGTACAAACACTACAATGATCTTGAAGAATGCTCTATTTACTACTAACAATATGTGATGCAGAACATTTTAACTCTCCCGGCAAATGCAAGGAGTTTTACTGCAGAGGTATGAAATATAAAGCATGGGATACATAAAAAAAAAAGAGAATTTCACATATTAAATTCAGTTTATTGGTCTTGGGTAGCACCATTCATTGTGTGAAAACAATTGTATAAAGGTTTTTGGATCTTAAGAGAGGCTTTAGAAAAAATAGAAAATGACCTCCATGACATTATGGCAGGTCTAAATTGGTTCAAAATTCTAAAATCTGAAAAGAAATTGTATATTTTAAGTCCATGATACAGTGTTTTGATCCATACACACGCTTTCACACTTGTATTCCTAGGAACCAATTCCAAACTTTTCACGTACATGAAAACACTTACGTTAGCTTTCATATAATAAATTGTGCTCCCCAAAACACATAAACTGGATTTAATGTGTGAAATCTGTAAAGTGCTATAATCAAAATGCGTAAAGAAGAGGATGCTTGATGAAACAAAACCAAAAAGTTACATAACTAAATGATGGGGCATTAGCTTTCAATATGCACATTTTCTTGATTTTTTTTTTCCTTATTAATTGATGATGGAAAGTGGGGCTAGAGTGTGAATGTCTCCTAATCATATTTTATGATACTTATATCTCTCATGATGTCTATAAAACATTTTGGAGTCGTGAAGTTGCATCGTATTCTCTGGGGTGCTGTAAGTGTTCAACAGGCTGTCAAAACTGTCTGGGATAATATACAAGAGTTTCAGCACAATTAGTATGCAACATTAAATATTATTAATTACTGAGGCTGGCAGCTGGCTACCTGCTGTTTGTTAGGTCTATTTCATGGCCAGAATGGAACACTGGTAGTATTACAAGCTTTTAATATATTTTCAACTTCATAAATTATTATCGGAAGTAAACTATGTAAACAAATCATTATGCAATCAATCTTGCTTGCCACTTTAATGTGAATGCATTATTTTTGTCCACATTGGGATCTTAATGGACTGACGTCTCAGCGTGTGTATGTATGAGTGTGTGTGAGAGAGGGCAATCAAAAGCTCAGATCTGTAAATTACCCGCAGAGTTTTGATCAGGCTAATTTTTGTCCTTTGTTTAACGTCTACTGCACATGTTGAGACACATTTGTCTGACTTATGCAATTCATCCAAGTAAGCGTAACTGAACAGCTCTGGTAGTGCAATCTACTGCAAACGCAGCACCTTATCACCCTCCACTCAACAAGCATAACGACAGGAATTGAATTTGAAAAGTTAAAGTGCCTAAAATCTGAATCATGTGCAAACTATTGTACACTAATGATGGATTTTTCCAATTACCCTGTCATATATCTCTCAGAGATTGGGGTTAGCATGGAAGGGGATATAGGTAATACCCATAAAGTCCCCATCTGGATGTAAATATGCCGGCTCTTGTAAATGAACGGCTTTACAAGCACAAAAGCCATCAGAATCCTTGCACCTCGTCCACCCTGTGGCAGTGTAATCACTTTGTGCTTTGCATAGAGCATTTGTTTTTTAATATTTCACTTTCCCTGTCACTTCGCTTCACTTTCTACCCCGCTTTGCTCTCCTGCTTGCATTCCATTTTCATCCAGACTCTAAATGGCATTTCTTTCCTAGGAATTAGATATCAGCTCGACTGTCCCTTATTATTTCAACACACAAGTGAGGACTCCGGTTACAGCCTAGATTCTCGCTCCTACTCTTGTTCCCTCTCCCTCTCCCGCTCCTTCACCCTCTCTAAACCTGCCTCTTTTTCCCCATTAGCTCTGCTCTTACCTCTCCGGTCCTGTTCATCCCCTCATCCTCCCATCCTAGGCCTTGCCTCCACTCCTGCCCTACCTATCACTGGCATTAAATCAAATGGAACACATTAAAAGTGGCATGCGTAGCAGACAATGGCTTTTATGATTGCCTGCTGTGTGCGGCCTGGTTGTGCTGCACAGCCCCATAAAATGCCATTTGTATCACCTCATTTCATAGGGCCTTACTACACAGATGAACCAGAGAGCGAGAGTGAGACGGGGAGACCAAGCAGAGATAGAGGTTGAGGATGAGAAAGAGAATGAAAATCGTGTAATGGTGTACCAGAGAGGAGAGGAGGCCAAAGAAAGGAAGAGAATGAGAAAATGTGTAGAGTCACAGAGTGAAATGAGAGCAGAGATATGGGAAAGGAGTAAAATGGGATGGAATAGCCAAAGAAACACTTTTGCAAGCGCAACAGAGCCAGACAGAGGGAACTAGACAAGACAGCTGAGAAATGAGGATAAAAATGAAGGCAGGGTAGGCAAGAGAATGAGGAGGAAAAAGTCTGAAACAATAGATGAATGAATAGGGACGACATGAGGTGGAATAGAGAGAAATAGGTGCGTGGAGGTAGAATAGCCATGAAAGAAAAGATGAGGTGAAAATAGGGTGAAAAATGATACCGGTGAGAGATGTCGGCAGAAAGTGTTAGACGGAGTGATAGACAGAGATAGTAAACATGGGAGTAATGGAGGGAACGACTGAGCTGTATGGTGAGTGAGATTACCCCAGGAAAGCCCTTACACTATTCAAATAAGAACAAGCTGCCAGAAAAACGATGA
The DNA here is from genome assembly GCF_046128005.1 of Genypterus blacodes. Lineage (NCBI taxonomy): Eukaryota > Metazoa > Chordata > Actinopteri > Ophidiiformes > Ophidiidae > Genypterus > Genypterus blacodes. The sequence continues at coordinate 174,313 of NW_027466852.1, read as the reverse complement.
GGATTTAGAGCAATAAGGAGTATCTAGACAACGGGAGAGAGAGATGCGGACGAGGGTGCATCTCTCACCCTCGTCTCTCTCTCTCCGCCCTTCTCCCCTCTCCATTAGTACAGTGAGCATATTGGGCTTATTAAATTCTAATTGTCTGTAATAGCCGCCTGGGCTCTCTGAGGCACTATGTGACAGGGTGAGAGTGAGCGGAGGTATTTGTTTTGCTAATTGGAAACTGTTCAGCTCCCTTAAGTGTTCTGCTGCTTGCCGCTGCACAGGGAAAGACTGATAGAACAGTGGAGGGATGGATAGATAGACACTGGGTAGATGGATACAGAGGGCACCACAGAGAAGGAGCCAGACAGGGTGGAGGGGAGAGCAGGGGGGGGCAGTGTAAGAGGAGCACCTTGGGGGTATTTACCGGTGAGAAAGAATATGAAAAATCAATGAGGACATAATGAGCTTCATTTAGAAAGTTGACAGACACAAGCTGAGGCATATTTAGCATGCTGGAGCCACTGTGTGAAACAAAAACAAATATGCACACATGCGTTACCTGTATCCTACTTGATAATATGTAGTTTTATTATTATAGAAATAAATAGTAATGCATTTTATTTGTTATGCACGTTCCTCACGGCCAAAGTTCTTACATTCATTCCAGATGTCTCATAGTCTGACAGAAATCTATTAACAACATGTTGTGTATGAAGAAGTAGAAGCAGCATACCAGTAATTAATGATAGGTAGCAAATATAAGACAGGCCATGGTTTAAGGCAATTTCCACCATGCAAAATGCTACATCAACAGCGCTCTCGCCTGTAGGATTAAATTCTGTATCCACCAGGGAGCATTGCGAGGGGTCTATCAGTATTCACAAAGACTGCAACCACCAAGAACAATTTATCCCGAGTTATTCTGGCAGGACTATTGGTCACCGTGGAGCGGTGCTGAGGCATCAAATGAATGGGGATATGCTCTGACACTCAAAACTTTTAGCCATTTTCTGTAGCTTTCATGTCACCCGACAAAACTCAACATCAATGCCCCCATGACCATTGCAGATACGCAGCTTTTGAAGTTTCTTATTTTATAGGAACATATCCTGTAGAAAGTCAGCACTAAAAGGACCATCACCTCATGCCAGCCATCATACGTATACATATGCATACTTATCGTTAAATATAATTTTGACACCTCAAGGTAAATGGGCTGCTTGCCAAGGACCTGTCAAGTTCTTCACAGAGAGTGGAGGAGCTGCAGCATTGTACAGGTTCTGTTATTGACTGCACTTGAGCACCAGTATGTTGCAGTCACTACAATCACTTCTTCTAACCATTAGCTTTTTTTTGGTTTAGCAGCTTAAGTTACATTGCAACAAAGGAATGGACTGACATGCACCTACAAAGAAAAGTGTATGGGGGGGATGATCATATGGTCTAATGGAGACGTGCATACAGTATATGTGGCAACTCAAAGGGTATAGGGTATAGATCTTGTTTAAGTAAAATAAGAAGACTAAACGGGACCTTACAGTGTGTAAATGCAACATTCTATCTGTTAGCAATGTTGTAGTCCCACGTGGAAATCATTTGTCTCTTACATTAATCCTCATATTACTATTGTATGTAGTTGTTTAAAGTGTAGAGCAGACAGAAGCAATGTGAAAAACCTGAATGTGATCTACATACAGTATAACACAGCAAGGTTTTTTTTTCTCTGCTCTGTAATTCTTCGACCCCTCAATCACCCCCTCGTCCTTGCAGCGTCCTTACACTCAGCATGCCACAGAAAGCCATTTAGAGTTGTTGCTCTCCATACCTCCGCTCCACTCACCATTCCCTCCTTCCTCCCTACGGCAATATAAACAGTGGAAAGACCAGAAGGTGCAAAGAGGTGCAAAAAGCTTCTACCAGTGTTTCCATATGGCCTTGCTTCCGCTAAGCTACAAAACCCTGCACACAGTCACACACACGCGCGCACACACTAACATACATGCGGAAATAATTGCACACAGCTTTCCACACCAAACACTCACTGATAACGTAATGCACTTCGTCTTTATAGCTCACATTCAGTTGACTGGAAACATTAGGAGAAAATGGGATGAAATGTCCACAGACGGACCACATTTTCTACTTTTAAGTTGCTTTCAAACATAGTTTTTTTTAAGTTTTCTCTGACCAAATAATAAAATACATTTGCTTTGAGTTAGTTATTTTCTCACTTCATATTGCAAACTAAAAAAAGACACTTGTAAACAGGAGGAACTGACCCACTTGTCGGTTCTGTCATTTGCCCTGAAAAAAACAAAATTAATTCTGTTGACTGACAGCGACTCACGCTGTGCTCCACTCTGCATGATGACTTTATTTATCTCCTCTGGTGGCTACAAAGTGCTCATGAACAAGCGGTTACGATCATAGTCAAATCAAGCCAAATTCGCAACTGCACTTCATTTGTGGGAAATAATGACGGGCATAAAACAGAGGACACAAATGAGGCCTCAAGGACAGCAGTACGGCGAGGTAATTTGTTTCCGTCACTCTGCTAAAAAGGTTAAAGAGTTAATTTTATACATTTTTCAAACTTTTAATGAAGAGCTACCAAAATAGATGGAGTAGAACATCCAGACAGTCATGTGCTAATGCTGTGCTGATGCTTACACAACACGATTAGATAAGGTATATTCACGATATTCACTTGCAAGTTGCCAAGCTTAACAGAGAAATCTTATCATTTCTTTTTTGTTTAGCCTTTCCGTTGATAGACGCATCACATATCTACAATCATATTCCTGTGGTTTAGGTTACAATGCTACCACATATTACTGAATTTTTGATTGGAAACTGGACCGCAACCCGTCCTCTGAGGAGTTGTGGTTGCTAGGTCCTCAGAGTTTGATTGACACCTTTCATACCCGCCTAAATAATTATACAAACACACATTTGCCAGGGCTCTTTTAATGAGTTAAGTTAGGATTATAGTGCGGTTTTTGGTTTGGCAGTCAATGAGTCAATCATCGCAGTGAACTGAAATGTTTTCTCCCTGTGGATTTTTGACAAATATCCCCTTTTCTAGCGTGTGTAGGATCCTATTAGAAATGAGTGCTTTTGGCTGCCTTGTCTCTTTTGGCCCCCCAAGTGCCTTTTTAAGTGCTGCTGTGTTATTTTTACATCACTGTGTGTCAAAGCTTTGACAGAAAGGTATGACTGGTTGTGTGGAGAGATTGAGGCAAGTCTCACCGTGATTTGTCTCACAGATAGTTGTCAAAGCACGTATGGGGATGAAGGATGTGAAGATCAAAACGTGTGTATTCATTTCCATGTCTTATCCCTATATGGTCATGATTGTACTTGTGCAGATGCCAATATGTGCACACTTCCATATGTGTATTGTTTCACACGTATGTATGTATGTTCACCAGAGCATTTCTCTCTTGATGTAGTGGATGTAGCCTAATGCTGGAGGAAAGACATGTAGCGCAAAACTGACAATGAGGCCGAGGGAATCGAGATGCAGAGAGAATATTCTTGGGAGAAGCGAATGCATTTCTTTGTATCAAAGAGAAGAGAGTGGGGTGTGCTGCTAACATATGACTGAACATGCACGCCATTGAGGCCTGTAGATGTTATAAGCAACGGATGCCTCAGAGGAGAGTCAGCCACCTCAGCATATGGTGCTTTTGGACATTCATATGCAAAGACTGATAACCAAATAAAAAGCAGAGATGACAGTACAAAGAAATGAATAATGTAGTCTATTTTGAATTGAAAAAATAAGTGTGGACACACATTAGGATGTGGATTCACACGTTAAATCTTAAACAGTGCTTGTGCTTGTGTTTTTTTTCCCCTTTGGATAAGGGTTAGGGTTGACCTGAAACCAACTTCATCCATATACCAGGTACAGGTATTATAACAGGTTACAGAGACCATGATAATTCCCCTCCACCACTGACAAACCCAAACACTTTAGGGTTAGCGCCACCATCAGGCCGAACAATTCGCAATTTAAGGTATCGTGCATGAAGTCAGACAGACAGACAGACAGACAGACATATGCCACCCAAAATACAACCTCCTCGGCGAAGTCTGGAAACAAGACATGTTGTGACAGTTTAGAATTTCATCCCACAAACATGTCTCAGCTGTGAGGAGTGCATTAACACCTGGCTTGTTGTGACTGACATACAATCACAGCACTGATTCAGTCCCTGCATGCATTTACACCTTGCATTTTATCTACCTTTGTTGAACACACTTATTGTAAGTCGCTTTGGATAAAAGCGTCTGCTAAATGATCGTAATGTAATGTAATTAACGTGTTTTTTTCTTATCTGGATATCTAGCTACAGCCAACACACAATTGTGCCCCCAATGTGACCAAACTGCAAACAAACAAAACTAAAATACAAATTCAGCAATCTGTAGCCTCAAATTCAGACCCCACACTTGCAAGAAGAACCATCAAATCTACCATCAGATCTCTTGTATCAGATTATCCAAATTCCATTAGACAGTATTAAATTGCTGATAATTAGCTCTTCCATGCATACCAGGTGTGCATCTGTTTACAGAGCGCATTTGGCACCGTTTGAGTAAATCTGTCCATCAGCAGTAAATCCTGAGTCCCTGGCGCCTTGATTCCTTCTGTATTTTATTTGTGCTCCTTTTTGGACCCGGAGACAAAATGCTTTTCATACATACACATCGATTTGGTAATCCCCAATTAGACATAATAACGCTATTTAGAGAGCAGCTGTCCCCATGAACACCTTGACACACACTCTCACACACAGCCATACACACTGTACAAACACACGTGCACATATTGCCTGGCCTGCATGCTCCGTTAGAGCGTGTTAGGTACCTCACCAGATGCCTTCTGAATAATGTAGGTGCCACGATATGATGCTCTGCCAGCCTGTTTGTTTGTGTGTGTGTGTTTGGGGGTGTGTGTGTGTGTGTGTCTGTGTGTGATTGTTTGCCTTAAAAGGTGTGAGCTAAATACTTTGTCAAACGGTGCCTACAGTTCAAGCACCAGTGGGGTACATGTCCTATTTTCTGTCGTCGTTCCCCTGTTCTTTTTTTATTCTGCATACATCTTCCTTTTCGTCCCCTCTACCTTGTTTATATGCTTGTCTCTCATTTCCACTCTTCCCTCGTCCTTTTCCTTTCTGGAAATCACCCCAACACCTGTGTCTTCACTCCCCAGCTCCCACTCTATTCCTCCTCGCGGCACATGTGCTGCCTAATGTGCTGTCCAGAAAATTTGTTGCATCCTAAATGTCCTCTGTCAACCCTAAATGTCTTGATTGCTATGGCTATTTACTGTTGGATAAGTGTTCGATAAAATGAAATTGCACTGAGAATCGCTGACATATGATAAGAGCACAATGAGTCCTTCCATTTAGTTGTTTTTGATTATTGCTGTTTCATATGCAGACACACACACACACACACACACACATTCATACACCTCTGCATAATTTCTGTAACAAGTAGCCACTTATTTACAGCTAATCTGCATTTGCCACTTAACTTCCCCGCTCTGGCAGGCTGCCACAGTCAGACAATCATGTTTCACTTTCACGTAAGTGTTCCTCAAGCTCGTCTCTATTTTTTCTCTCTTTCGGTTGCATTCTCTACCTCTCTTTCTCTTCATGGCCTCGCCCCCTAATGCTCTAATTATCTGCGGTCTCTCCATTTGTGTAAATGAGTAATACCAGTCAGTGATTATTCCCTTAGCTGAATCACATGCCTCAGACTGGCTTTCATACGTGTCTTACAGAGTGTATTCTGTCATAAATTGCTCTTCAGTGAGACATTGTCTTAAGATGATAATGTTTTACATTAGGACATGACATGTGGGCATGGAGGTATGTGTGTGCATGTCCTTTATACCATCAGTAGTTTCTTCACAGCACTCATTCAGGTCTCGAACCAGCCTGCTTAATTGTAACAAGATACTAACAAGGCAGAGTCAGACACAAACATATCGCTATTTTCTTTATTGACTGAAGCACTAAATCTTTAAAATGACTGGCTGTATATATGTCACCTGATAATAGCTTCATGCTAGGTTTGCCATAACACGCACCATATATTTGAAAAAAAAGCTGTTGTATTGTGGTGGTGCTGGTTAGCACAACAACAAATGTGCCTGCAAACCAACCTTGAAGAACACATCAAGACAAATGGTACGTGTTATAGCGAAAAAGCGAGTCCCACAGACGACCTAAACATTTGCATGCTGTTGGTAGATCACATCCACAAATGATGCAGACAGTCGGTTGAACAACAAAATAAGTCAGTTTCATTTTATTACATTTGGGGGTAAGAATTTTCCTCAAAAAATAAGAAATAAAAATGCAGAGTCCATTTTTTTGTTTATACAGTGGTGGAGGCCGACTTGTTGAGAAGGCTCAATTAAAGAGGAGTATTAGTCAAGAGACAAATAGCTGACGTTTACAAAAAGCAAGGCCGATTCTTTAAAGCCACAGCTTGCAATGTATTAACATGTTACAACGTTATAATTATTTAAAAAAGTATTGATTTAGATGTGATGTTCCCACAATGTTTTGAAGCAGTTGTAGCTTCAACAAACTGTCAAAGAGTTAGGGATTTTTATTTGTTATGGTTTAACGTTATTGTTTTGTTGTTTTAAAGGGGACACATGCATATTTCCACATTCATATTGTCATGTAGGGGTCTAGATTTCAACCTTTGCTGCAACACTGCTGTGCACACAGAGTGAACACCCCAGCCTCGCACCCTTAAAAAGTGATGAGTGTGGGGGGTCCAGATGTGCTAAATAGCTAAATGCTAATTCCTCAGCATGCTTTGATATGTATATATATAACTCCCGTCGTATTGAACATTTCACTTGATTGAAAGTTTTCAAGGGAAATAGTTTGGCATCTATATATTTATTTCAGTTATAAAAGGCATTGCTTTTGTTTATATCCTGTCAGACTGTTTGAAATGCTTTACAATTACAAGCCAGACAGAGCAGACAAATGATGTTGACGAAAGGCAGACCAAGTGAAAGACAGAAAGGAATGGTACTGGCTGGAGTTAGAATGGAAAATATCAAGCTGCATTCCAACCAATGACTGTAATTTAGCCAACTTCTTCAGGGGTACTTGACAAAGCATTTTAAACAGGGTGAATGCTTTTTAGAAAAATAAAACAATGGTAGCATCCTTGTGGCTGTGTTACTTCCAAAGAGACTACTTCATTTCAGTCAGTGCAGCAATTGAGAAATCAGTCCACCTACTGAGAAATGTGTCTAAAAAGGTTACAATTTTTTTTTTACTTCATTTTTAATCTAATAGAATAAAGAAAGGACAGTGAAGACAGTCTTGAGTCCTAGGGTGAAAGGAGCTCAGAATCGATGCAAACAAAAGGGAATAGGATATAGTCTGAAATCCCTCCCTTCCAAAAAGCAGCTGAATGTCAACAACACACCAAGCCCTCTCTGTCTCTAGATCAATCGATTGATCAATAATTTGCCTCGTTGTTGGTTGAGAGCTAGTTTGGATCATGAACACACTACAAATGAAATACACTACAATTTGTGCCGGTGTGTGTGTTTGCCTGTTTTAGGTCACTGTTGTAGAAATCAAAAGCCGGGCAATGGTGCTTTTATCACAATAATCTAAAACACTGAAGTTCAAAAATTAATTTAATTGGCACAGCTTGTGTTGCTGACTAGTGTGGTAAAAACTCCACGCTACAAGATTATTGCAGGGCTTTGCTGTGATCACTGTGGGTGAAACGGGGGCTGGTTGATGGTACCATTCTTGTTCCTGTTGGTGATTGATTAGATAAAGAAAAGATCAATGACAGCGAAATGGGATCCAGTAAACCAAATGGCAACAATTAGATAATCCTGAGTTTGAGGACGACATCTACCACCTGCTCCAGCCAACGTTATTGACAGCCAGTTCTTTGAAGCTAGGCCTGGAACCAATGATCACAATGAGGGACAACATGGTGGAAGAAATAACATAATTTGTCCGCCTACAATAGATTCTAAGTGTTAGTGGAGGTCAGAGTTGGAATAAATAAAGCCAGAAAGTATGGTTCTCCCACGTTATCAAATAGGAAACCAAACTGAACACCTTCAACTCAAACGTGAAGGCACTCCTCCAAACAACAAAGAGAACAAATCAAACATTACACTGACAAATGTCTTGGAAGAGTAGCTTAGACAGAGCAACCGACAAGAAACTATGGGAAATAACCTGTTAGATCATCAGCAGAAAACCTGAGAACAACGTTGCCAGACAGGCATAAACATGGAGTCCCCAGGGCAAGAGGAAAGACAGGAAGCTACTAGAAACCCTGGCCTAGAGAGGTGGAGATGGAACCACAGCTATAAAAACCTGTTCAGGACAGAGCCAGATGGAGAAGTCATCAATGTCCAATGCTCCACTCTGAGCTGGGTCGTGGAAAATGACCGATTCACTATCTGATTTGTCTTCAACTTCACTCCTGAGTTGCAAACTTGCTCTGTCCCCTCACACCTAGTTGTGTCTCACACAGCCGGGCTCCACCACATTGAGTCCAGCTTGTGTGTGTGCATGTACATGTGTGGTAGATGGCCATGGCGCATGTTGTTTACATCACAACACACAATATATATATATATATATATATATATATATATATATATATATATATATATATTATATATATGTGAATACAAAGTTTGTCATGTTCAGGTCAGAAAATGTACATAGTGACGTCCTTATTTTTCAGCACACAAATTGAGAACCAGGCACTGTAAACCTGCTCAATCACAGGACAGGAAGCACACGTCTTCCTCCAGAACTTCCCAGAGACAGAAAAGAAAAGTAACTTTGTCAGTCAACTTCGCCTGCATACAAAAAGGGTTAACACAAAAGGCTGAGATTGTCTTTGCAAACACACACACACACTCACATACACACATATAACATACAGGCAGGCTGCCTGACAGACAAGGTTGGAGAGAATAGATGTGGGCAGGTTCAGTGATTCTGATGTCAGAGGCGGTCTGAACACTCTCTGTGTCTATCCTCTCTCCACTAGACCTTACATGGCAGTTCTCCTCTCCAGGGTGTTCTGAGAAGACAGGAGTGGTGGGAGGGGGGCAGAGGAGCGGAGGGATGATGTGGGAGAAGCATGATGGCAGGTACTGGGGGATTGTTCCAATGCCCTTGACATGAGGGAAATGCCGGTATAAAAGAGAACAAGAGACAACCAAGAAAGGGGATCAGAGAAAGGAAAGCCTGTGGAGGAGGTAGTGTGTGTATTGTGTGTGTTTTCGTGTGTTTATCTGTGTATGTCAGTGTATGAGCATGTTATACCACATGTCCATTTGTGTGTGCATGTGTGTGCACTGCATAGAATAGCAGTTGCCTTGTAGGAAGTAAGATAGGAAGGCTGAGCCTTGTGTGTTCTGAGTGACTAATGCAGTCTTGACAATGTGTGTGAGTGCAGTGTATGTATTTTTCTCAAAGTAGTCAATGTATGCAAGAAAGACTGGCACATCAGTGAGTGGGTTTGTGTTTGTGTGTATGTGAGATAGCACTGCCCGGACCCAGTATGAGTCCCAGACCAGGGCTTTTCTTTGGGCTAGCAGATGTTTTGCACTCACCTTGCCATACCTCATAAAGTGTGATGGCTCAGGACCCTGGGGCCAGTCTGGCACAAAAATACATACAAACATAAGCACATGCACACACACACACACACACACCGCACACACACACACACACACACGCCCCTTTGCCCTACCACCTCGCCACCACCACTAACACACACAGAGAAATACCCACGGACAAATCCAGACATGCACATAAAAATACGCGGGCAGTCTTGCACGTTGGCATACAGTGAGGCAGAGTGTCAAGGGCGCAACAATGTGAAAGTTTGGATGCCACAAAATCCACAGCCACAGGAAAGACAGCCCGGCAGGCCACCAACACAAGGCACACACACAGACAGAGGCCAAATTGAAAGAAAGCCATGATATATTTGCAGGAGCTACATCCAACTATCCCAAATGCTGAGTGTTGTTGCATTCGGCATTCTTCCATTTTAGCAAGGGAGGCATCTTTAGGAGTATCATAGCAGACGTTCAGAAGAAGTATTTGATATTCAACAGTCACTATGTAATGTGAGCAATAAATCAAGTTATTTGTGAATTTGTTTGCGTTTGGCTTATATCTCAACTAATTTTTCATCTTAAACTGCACTGATGAAAAGCACTAAACGGCAATATGAATTTGGATAATGTAGCGTAAAACTTTGGATGAATTTAATTATGAAACAACCCTGCCATCAATCCAGAATAAACTAAACGCATCACAATGTAAAATCATTTGGTTATCTTACATCTTTTGTTTTATATCGTGGCAGTTTTGTTCAGTTCCTTATGTGTACATGACGGGTATGGGTCAATTGGAACACTAAATTGCTGATAGGTGTCTCTAAGTGTGTTTTGTTGTTGTTGTTGTTGTTGTACCCATGTGACAGTCTGATGATCTGGCCAGGGTGCACCATCCTGTCTCTCACCCATAGACTGCTAAGATTTGCTCCATTCCCCTACGACCCTTAACAGCATAAATGGGTAAGGTGAGGATGAATAGATTGATGTATACGAGACAGTTTTGTTTGTTTTCCCCAGAAAGTTTTATTTATATATTTACTTCTTTTCATGGCTTCCCACCCAATTCTCACCTTGGATTTGCTACAAAGAAACAGATAGACAGAGAGAGAGAGAAAGACACACACACACACACACACACACACACACACACACACACACACACACACACACACACACACACACACACACACACACACACACACACACACACACACACAGAAAGAGAGAAAGGAGGAGAGAGAGAGAAGTAAATGAAGGAAAATATAGCAAACAGAAACAGCTTGGGTAGCAAGAAGAGCGGGGTGAAGAGACAAATCCACACACACACACACACACACACACACACACACACACACACACACACACACACACACACACACACACACACACACACACAGATTGACTTGACATACATACAAAGCACTGGGTTTGAGATGAGAGAGTCCAGAGGGCAGTCAACACTACAAACACTGCTAAGATTCTCATTAAAACCTCAGGGAGAAAATCCTTTTTAATCGTGACAGCATTAGCAGTGGTAATCCACTGTGGGTTGTATCAAGTTGTAATACCACAGGCAACCGCAAGGTGGCAGAAAGCATGGAGATACCCAACGATTCAGGAAAAAGCTTGCATATATGGTATCTACTGTATATAGAGACTTGATTACTTCAAAGAGAGAAGGTTGCCCTCCACACAAACAAAAAGGAAAAAGAAAATCCCCAACAAATACAGTCTGGGTTTTCCAGACCATTCTGGATTAGCGTCTCCCGCACACTCCTGACAGGTTTATTGCAGGACAACTTTATCATTATTGTAGGTATGTGGAATTGACCAGGCAGTGAGACTGGAACACAGAACTTACTCTGAGAAGAAAAAGAGAAGAAGAAAAAGAGAATGCATAAATAAACACCAAAAGTAATGTGCTCTATTTATACTGCTGCTTTAACCTAGTTTCAATTATTTGTTTACTCTTTCTTCACTGCTTCATTCACGAACTCCCTCGCACACACATGGCTTGCAGTAATTGGACAAAAAAAAAGTGCATTCCTGCATTTGCAGCGCAATAAGGCATACACAACATACAACCTGCTATCTGCATTAAAATAACACACACACCCATGCACACGCACACACACACACACACACACACACATAAACACAGCTGTTCGGTTTTTCCAGGCGCTGTAGTGCTTTCATGTTCCCTTAGACCAGTCATCTTTGGCCTCCGTTTTATCATCTTGTGTGGAATCGCATACCCAAAGCCACATTATCAAATGTGCATAAACACAGAAAAGAAAAGCTTTTATGTCTTCATGGCTAATCTAATATTCAAACTTAAAAGTTGCCAAATGTATCTTCCTGTGAAGAGCAGAAACAGAGCAACTTGAGAGGTGCAAGGTTTAATCTTAAGGCCCATCAGAGTTGACAGCGTGGTGAAATAATCAAAAACTTCTCCAGTTGCTCTGCAGGCGGATTCCATTGCTTATGAAAGAGGCCGGAGATAAAAGGATGCCTTTGAAAAGACTATGTAGACACACACATGTCTCTCCCAATTTAGCCTAAACTGGTCCACTACCCCCTGATGAGACCTAACACACAAACACAAACACGCGCATGCACTTACATGTACACATACACATGCATGCCTCCATACACAAACAAGAGCTAATGGGCAGACAAGGCCACAGCCATGCATGAGCGTACAGCAAGTCATTCACATGCACAAACACACAGCTATAGAGAACTGAACCTTCACATACCACACGCCTATTCAATCACACAAATGTGCGCGCGCACACACACACACACACACGTAGACAAGGCAGGTGTCATTACTCGCTCCGTCAAAGTAGATCATACAGGCATTAATTGAGAGTGCAATCATGCTCTGAGCCCACGGTTCAAAGGAGCTGATAATAAGCTGTGATAGGTCCAGCTGAAGGAAAAATCCACTGACGTACGCAGGCACATGCTGTGTTTCTGCACATGTGTATATATACATTACATTACCACCCTTCGCAGAGGGGGGAGCAATTGAGGGTTCGGTGCCTTGCTCAGGGGCACCTCGGCAGGGCTCGAACCGGCGACCCTCCGGTTCCCAAGCGGAAGCACTACCCACGGAGCCCTCATACACAAGCAGTATGCGTCAATCAATACCCGCTTGCCTGCCTTCCCTAACTATATACAAGGTCACCAGAACAAAGACATCCTTCCTCACAAACTCAATGGCATTTCAAGGCATTTAAAAATAAAGTGTGCAGTCTTCTTCTTCTTTCACGTCTTTCTTTCTCTGTAACTTGTATTTGTAATTCGATTTCTTGGCTGTTTATTCAACACCACCATCACCTGAACGAGAGGTGATTGAAGTCCTGTGAAATCCTGATAAGATGAGCAGCTGTGATTCGGTTGTCCTGCGGATCCTTTTGCCTATCTGCAGACACTGAAAGGATTTGAACTTTACAAGAGTGGTGTTATTTGAATGGTCTCATGGTTTGTTCCATTTACTTTGAAAGTCGTACGTCAGACCCAAGACAGATGACTCCAGGAAAACCTTTGTTGTCAGGCTAGTTGTTGTTAGCAATATCAGTTAATAATGACACATTTCACACTATTTTGCACATACAAACACTGTAGTAGCATGTTCACTGATAGAAGTTGGACAGTACTGTGCGCACGACTGATTAAATGAGACACAAAAGACAGAAGTGCTAATTAACAATATGTCAAACAACAGCTTTCACACTGTTGATGTGTGGAGCAGCCATCTTGGATTTTGAGGTGCATTCCAGTTGGAAACTTTGGCTTCGATGGAACTCGCCATCAGTGTTGAGGGGTGACAGTATCTCAATTCTACTACAGTAACTGTCTACCCATTAGTCTACAAGCAAACTCTCCCCAGAAGTAATTACTGTGTCGTTTGGACAAGTTGGCTAGTGGCATGGTAAAAGAGAATAAATACTTTTGGGACACAGGGTTTCCTAACTAATCACAAAGTCTTTGTCTGGAGTGGTATAAAAGGGTAAAGCAGCCAAATTGTTATTTGAGAGCAGAGTCTCCCCCATACACCTTTGTCTGGATCCATGTTTCTGGCAAACTAGGACTCTTTTACTTTGTCCTTTGTCCCTGTTAGCAATTATAATGTAATTGGCTGCTAAAGGTACAGACTACATCAATCAATTGTGAACATTGATTTATCTCTGATTCTTCTTTGAGCAGTTATTCTAGTAGACTTGTTGTCTCCACAATCACAGCAAGGAGGGACAGGTTGGAGGAAGAAGGGGGAGACTGGGCTTAGTGGTGTGCCCGACGAGCCCAATGGTTGTTTTGCGTCAGCCATGGTCCCTGGATTCTTTCGTTGGCCAGGAACGGTCTTTACAGGACAGACATTGCATATTGTATATATGTGTTTGTTTATGTGCCCCCGTCGGGTGGGCTAATATAGAAATGTCTTCCCTTGAATGTGTGCTGCTATGGAAACCACAATTTATTTATCTCATTCCATGTGTTATAAGTCATAGCCACAAGTTATTTTTATTAACATAGCATGTCACCTCTCCCCTTCTGTAGTTATGTGTGGAAGCGGCTTCTCTAGACACTAATCTGTCTTGTAGCAGGCTCTGTATTCCTGGCATTGCTGTGGTCGATAAGACACTGGCATGCAATATTAATGCAGCCCTCTATTGTGGTTGGTAAGAGCCTCGGACAGCCTCCGTTACTGTTTCAGGGAGAACTGAGAAGAGACAGCGGTGCTGAAACGCAGAGGCGAGGGTGAGGTAGAGGGAAAACATATGTATATAGGAAAGGACAGTAACAGAGGGGGGGCAGTAAAAGAGAAAACATGGAAGGGACTGTGAAAGAGGCAATCCTGATCAATACAGGGATAGACAAAAGATAAAGGCAGAGCCAGGCGGGTAAAAAGGTGGAGCGTCGGGAGGAAGAAAGAGTAGATGAGAGACGAGGGAGAGGTGTCAAAGGGCAGACAGACACGGGTCAGAGGCAAAAGCAGGGCAGAATGAGGGAGGTGTAGTGGATGGCAAAGCGTGATAAAGCAAAACTGGAGACACGAAAAGGAGGCTGAGGAAAATGAGAAGGGGATGAAATACTGATTTAAAGGATGAGTGGGTGAAGGTGTAGGCGGGGAGTAGAAAGAGAGAAAAGCTAACAGCAAAACGAGATGGGAAAAAAGAGGAGCTTAAAGGGAACGAAAGTGAGAATGTGGTGAAATAGCTGAGGGATAAACAGATTGGAAAAGTTAAAAGGGAGACTGATGAGAAGAGAGGGCGATAGTGTAAGTTCCCTGCTCACGATAATGAGCAATATTGAAGAATTGAGCAGGCAGATGGAGAACAGACTGTAAGGCCATCTAATATTGATACAGTAATAAATACCTTACGTTTGTATGTGCGTGTGTATAGGCAGGCAGTTGGCAAGTCGGTTTTCCACGTATATTTGTCACTACCAAACATAACTGCACAGACTGTATTACTCACCAAGGCTTATCCTCTTTGGCCGTTGCCTGGCAACTTTGTAGCAATTAAAAGCAAGGGGTGCCTGTAATCTGACAGAATGTATGAGTTTGGGGGAAAAGTGCACAGTTTACTTGACTCTTAATTGACAGCACAGAGATCTTTGACCCAAATGTGCAAAATTTGTCATTGCACTTTACTTTTAATGTCAGATATTTTTCAAAAGAAAGTTTTCACAAGTCAGTTCTTAAGTGGACCGGATTTCTCCTGGGAATGCCTCAACGCCTTTGGGTGTCTTGCATGTTCTTTCTTTCCTTCCGTGGCTTATCCAATTTCAGCTTTCCAGATGCATTGAACACAGGAATACCAAATGACTTAAGTGTCAGCAGGTGGTAATTTAATTCATGTTCTGTTGGGAGGGTAATAAGTGCAAACTGAGGAGAGAAGAAAAGATACAACCTCAACCCCAAGTTCAGCGACATTTCCAATAAAATTATGGCCTTTCATAATGTGAATTCCCTTGGAACACACTGATTTGCTAACGGTGCATTTGATGGGAGCTCTTGTGTTGCATTTCTGTTTGGGCTTGTTGCAATTTGGTTACATTGATTATTAAATATAATAATTATGTTATTATTTAGCTGAACCCATCCTGTATCCACATTTGGACATTTCAGTTTCTGGTTCTGATTTTTTCATCGCTTTCTGCCAGCTTTGTTTCGTCAGGGGAGAGTTATGTGTGGAAAAATGCATAACTCAAACACATTACGATGTGCTTTTAGCATCAAGTAACACTGAGTGAAGCACACTGGTGCTGTACTTGATATTGCATTATCAACTCTCAAGTGGTTGAATTGTGGCTTTGGCTGTATCCAAAGCCATTTTCAGCCGGTGCAGTAGATAATCTAGAAAAAGAGAGAGAGACATTTGTGAGTGCTCACCATAGTGACGCCATAGGATGTGTGGTTCATCTTCTTTGGTCCCAATCTATGACTAAACTGTTGGTTCGGTTTGGTTTCACTGAGACCCCATTTGAACCTAAACAGTTCCGGTTCTGGAACCGGTTCCATTCAGTTGTTAAACAGAGGCGCGATTATAGCCAAATGGTATTGCTTAGGAATTTACGGACCAGTGTCTAAAGAACACCAAATAAGTGTTCAAGGCGTGGAGCCCAAGAGTTTTGTCACTTGCATGTAAATGGTACAATTAGAGAGTTTATTGTGTAAATGCTCATCTTGTCGTTTCTGGGATAATGAAAATTCTACCAGCGTACTTACTTACAGATTGCAAATTTATATTGGTAAGCGACTAATTCTGTGTTTTGTTTTTTTCTCTGTTAGGGAGCAAACCAGCACTGGAAGCCTTCATTATTACTCACATTGATAAGGAGACTCGCTTCACCTGAGAAAAAACCATCACACAAGGTATGTTTATGTATGAGACAGTTAAAATCAATGTATCCACAGTTATGAACCTTTATTTATTATATCGATCCATACACATAAAAGCCTACTTGCACACACTCATGATGAAAAGCTGCTGAAGGACTGTGTTTATTCCCATTATCTAACTATCTAGAGAAAATAAACTGAAAATTCAATTAATGTGGTGCCTCGCGTTTTTAGGATCACAATTATTTCATATACTGTACGTACATGTTTAATTAGATTAAGACAAGTGCATGTGGCAGTGGCAGTGTGCAGGGGTGGAGACGGTTGATGATGTCATCGCTATCTAACTAGTGTGTCTTAATAGGCTGACTATGACAGCTCACAAGTGTTGGGATGCAGCTATTGTGCACATTTGTAATCATTTCCTCACAACTGTTTCATTATTTAGCTTCTCATTTTGCCCCCCAATCTCTCTCCCCCCCCCCACACACACACACACGCACGCACACGCACACACACACACACACACACACACACACACACACACACACACACACACACACACACACACACACACACAGTGTATATGATGAGACACTGCATCTTCTCCTCAAGCCCACAAGTGTTTTGGTTTTGGTTTGGAGTCCTCACATCACAAACACGTTATATCTACACTGACACTTCAAACCAGCAGGGCCAATGACCATGTGGTACTGCTTTGAACAGCAATAATGATATGATTTTCCATTTCTCCTTGTATCTCTCTCTCTCTCTTTCCCTCATTCATTTCCTTTACACTAGCTTGCTCTGAAGATACACTTCAGCGCTTATTCCACTACAGGCATTATTATAGGATCTGCAGATCAAATGGCTAATGCTGTTTCTGCTTGATCCCTCTTCCACATAAAAGTGTCCTTGGCAAAAAAAACCTCCTCCCTTTGCTTGGTCGTTAGGAAGATGATGCGTGGGTGATTGCATGGATGAGTATGGCCTGAAGGTACCAGATGACATATGGAAGAAATGTATCAAAGAGTTTCCACTACAGCTGCTCAGCAATCAGATTAGTTGAGGCTTTACTTTTCATCTGTTGTGTATGTATTCAAATTGATCAGGATTCTTCTTGGATTAACAGTTACTTACATTGAAATCCTGACTGACTTGTAGTATACCTGTCATTGCGGAAACACTGGGTTTAAAGACTCGGACTAAAGGATAATTCATAAAACATAGCACGTTAATGTGTCTTAATGTGATGTGGAAGTGTGATGGAACCATGTTCAATCAAGGCTCTTATTGTTGCACTAAAAGAGGTGTTACAATCGTAAAATATTCATAAAAGACGCACAAAGTGATAAATATAATTAAATCGAGGTGAAATGCTGGGTAATTTACCTGAAGGCTGTTATAAACTGAACCGTACTGCATTTGAAACAAGTGCTGGTTGTATTAATAATTTTGTAAACATTAGATTAAAAAAATATGTCATTTACCATCACAACAGCATGAACACATAAAGTCCAACTCCATGTAGTAGATGTTTGCCAGTTGCTATATCCGGCAAATGGACCTATGTACTGTATCTGTCGCTTGTTTCTACAAAATGAAACATACAATGATGGAACTTCATCGGCAGTGGCTCAGTCCATAGGGGATTCAGCTTGGGAACCGGAGGGTCGGTTCGAGTCCCGTATGGACCAAGAAAGTGGACTGACAGCTGGAGAGTTGCCAGTTTGCCTCCAGGGCACTGCCGAGGTGCCCTTGAGCAAGGCACCGAACCCCTAACACTGCTCCACGGGCGCCGTTTCATGGCTGCCCTGCACCCCCTCTGTGATGCATGTGTTTGTGTGTGTGTGATATGAGGGGGTGCAAGATAAATTTCAATTGCATGCGATTTGCTGTGAATCGCATGAAAAATGACGATTGATAAAGTATCTTAAATCTTAAATCTTAAATCCTGCACCAAAAACATTTTGATGTCCACCGTGCACATTGTAGTGCTGTGGCTTTGGGATATAACTTTTTTTTTTTTTCCATTTGTACACAAACATTACAGTGACAGATCCTGTCTGGCTTCTGTCAGATCTAACAAGCTAATCAGTATAGATATAAATGATGGATTAAAGGCAGTGCCCAGGGGGAAGTAGCACTATATTTGGATACCTTCCTGCATTATGTCATCCAATCGACAGTTATTGCCTTCAGCTCAAGAAATTAAATGTAAAAGAAATATAAACAAAGTCAACGTCATGCAAGTAATGGAAAAGAAAGCTAGAATTCTGAGAAATGAGTCAGGGACATAAACTAAAGATATCCACATAATCTCTTTAAATAATTGTTCGGTCGTAATTTATTCATATAGAAACGGTAGAAGCAGAATTTGATATTTTGGTCACCTTTTAAAAACCTCCAGTTTAAGATTCATTTACTTCTTTGAATTGTAGTACGTTAAGTTCAGATCGTTATTTGAGTAAATGCAGAGATTACTTAATGCAATAGGTGTTATAAACAGGTTTTAGGACTTGTGGTGCAGGAGGAAAAGAATACAGTATGCCGAGCCACAATCCACCTGTTTTAGTGTGAACGTGGACACACCTTGCATTTATCATTTGAAGCATAAAGCCTGTCGTGGGGCACTTATCCCGGCAAACTCCAGGGTTGAAAATGGCACATTAGTGGTTGCACATAAAAGTGAGTTAAGCACATCGCACAGTAGAAGTGAAGGCCTAAATCAGGCCCTGTGGTGACAATTTACATGAGGTAGTCAAAATGCTATATATTGTGATTTGTGTATACCTAATATTTCTGTGTGTGTGTGTGTTGTGTCAAGGCCTTTTCTTATGAAGTACAAAGTTGCTCTTCCCTCTCTCTTACACCCATACAGAAACAAACACTACCTCTCTCTCTCTTCCCTTTGTGTGTCATGCACTACACAAATGTACACAGAGCTTGCTTTATTTGCTTTAACTTAAAACAAATCTGAAACAAAGTAAAGAAGGCTGTTTGAATATTGCACTTACTGTGTGTGGCTCCACTGAGCTGTCAGCTTTAGTGGGACATGTGTACCAACTTTTAATGAATTCTTCTCGGGAGCAATAAATCTACAATTCTTTATACTATGTGCCTCATCTTTTCGTAATTCAAAGACATTTCCACTATCGCCTCTTTGCCTTTCATGGAACTTAAGTGGATAGTTAACTTTTCTTCTTGTATTTCACAATTTCTATTCTATTTGTGTCAAATGTTCTCATCAAAGCTGAGCCCAGTTCTCTGCTACTGTAGTCCTCTCTTATTGAGCTCATTTACACAAGCTTCATCATATCCATCCCTCATTTCTCTCCACTCACCTGATAGCCATCTACGTCTAATGTGTAGGGCCTACTGCATAAATGGACTGCTTAAATCAGAAAGCCCCCTCTGGAGAGCCTGGAGACTTCCACTGCCACCAGTGCTCCAGTCGGCAATTAATCTAAAATGGCCAACCTTAATCAACGCTCACATCGCCCCCAGTTACCAGGCTGACCCGCTTTGAAATGGATTGCCTCCTTCTGTTGGATGATGACATCACCATAGGACCTCAGTAGAGTTAATAAAGTACAAGTGATAGGGTCAAGTTTGCAGCAGTGGTGGAAAGACTTAGAGATTAAGACGGAGTAAGATGTTGGACAGTATTACATGTGGATAATAAATTAGAAGACAGCTGCAAATCAGGATGAGTCAACTAAGAGACAAATCTAAATAATTAACGCTTTGGGCTGAAAATGTGTCTATGTCTGGACCAATGGAGGTCTTAAGGAAGTATGTGAATGTCTCTAAGTGACAGTCGACTCCCCCAATTAGTACTTAACATCTTAACCGAGGAGTAGATAGAGACATCAAACATATCTGTTAAACAAAGCCTGCGATTGTGTGTAAGAATCAATGCAGTCATTGATATGAAGCTTGAATTAGGCTGGATATGTCATGGATGATCAATTTAAGAGTTACTTTAGCTTCTGTACTTATGTTCTTTAACACCACCACAAAGTTTCTAATTCTTGATTTTGCATTGTGCCCCCTGCATTCGCTAAAGAATAGGAAAGAATTTACAAAATCTGTAACCTCTGCCCTAAAATGATGAACAACACTGCAGAGCACTGTATGTTTTGAAATATTATTTCATCTCAGTATACATGTTCATATCCTTTTTTCAATGTTTAGATAATAAATGGTATAAATAGAAAGAGAATAGAGAGAATACGAGTAACTATTTTTTATTTTGTGCTTTTGGTTGCCCTTTTGCCAAGACCTCTTGTTTTATGATTGCAGCTTTTACAGTGTAGGATATAGTATATAAATATGTATAAATATTTCCGTAAACCTGAAGCAAATTTAAATTTAAAACCTGCTTGTTCACCTTACAGACATTTGCTCTCATATTCTCAGACAACCACGATGAGCCACACTAACCCTGTGGGTAATTGTTCAACATAATCCCACTTCCACTTTTCCTCAGAGATAAAGACTCAGTCAAGGACATTTTATATTCTGATTGTGTGCCGTTGTATTGACCAACATGCAATGGACTTGCCTCCAAACACTGCTTTAAGTGCTGTGCTGCAGATCATGTACTTCTGAGGATAGAAGGTAATGGTGGAAAGTGGAACTGGAGTGCACCAATTGGGCCCTTCAGCAGCATTTGCGATGCTGCGCCCATTTCCCAGGAGCTGTATTTGGAACACAATTACAACAAAGCCAGAGTATAGCAATGAACCTCCCAAAACTCAAGCCTTAAGGGTCCAATATGTGTGACTGGCCATGTTTGCCCTTTAGACATCTTCTGAAACAAAGAGAAACAAGATGGAATTTTGCTTGGCACCCACATCCACTGCCAGGTAAAGTCACTTTGCTGATTCAGAATGATATTCACTCTGCCAACTACTGTCAGAATGAACATTGTGTCAGACAAATGTTTGAGAGAGAGGAAGGAGAGCTCACACACATCTAGCCACTGCACATTCACAGAAAAACTGAGGAGTTTTTTTTTCCTTCTTTCTTTGAGGGACAGTAAGGCTGTCAGTGTCTTGCATTTTGAAGGAACAAGTAGTACACAGGGGATGATGGAGTCAGGGAGGAAGAAAATAGAGACCCCCTACAGGGAAAAGTCTGTGCTGCAAAAAAAGCTAACTCTGGCTTTGTGATCACAGGCGGAGTCCTCTAACGAGTTTCCCTGCTGCTCCACAAATTGCTGAAGACTTGTTGTTCGTTTGAAAATGTAAGTGTGCCGAAGCAAATCGAAATAGGGTAAACCCATTCATGTTCACAGTAGATGCTTTGAAATTTCCTTGGTGCACTTTTAAGCCTCTTGAGCTAATCAGAACCTGATTTTTAGATTATATTAGTTTTGTGTTTTACTGATGAAAATATGGCAGAAGGATATCATTTCTCACATACACATTGGGCTTTGTGTCCCCAACTCCCTGCAAGCAATAAAGTGTAATATCACATAGTTGAGGCTATTAAACACTAAAGCGTATGGGATATTACCCAAGAAATACACACACACAAACATCCAAGCTGTGTTTATTTTAGGTCTGTACATCTTAGTTTCAGTTATGTTTTCAACATTATGATATGAATATACAGTAAATAACTTCGGGATAGAGACAAAATCTAAAACAAAACACAAAAATGTCTGAAGTGCTAAACTACACTGGCTGCAAACTGCAGTCTAAGAAACACAGTTTATCTTTTGAGCAGAGAAGCTCTGAAATGTGAAATTGTAGGTCACAATAACTACAGTTTCTCCCCTCTATGTTTCTCTGAGTGAGTGATTGAGTGAGTGTGTGAGCTACAGTGGGCTTTATTTTAATAAAACTGGGTTGTGAGTGCAAACTTGAGAACGAGATGGAGGTGCAGGGGCATGTGGGTGTGACCGAGTCATTTTGGCAACTTTGCTAAAGCAGAGGCTCAATCACAACACAGGCCTGAGCCGTATAACGCACTGTTAGGAGGAGGAATACATTATCAACGCTTAGATTTGGAGGGCTTCAGTGATGCCTGTTCACATCAGCTCATTTAATGGCCCAGAAAACGAATGCCCAAAACAGGATATGCAGTCGGCTGTTGGAGTTTTGATATCAGAGGTCAACAGATTTGGTAGCAAAATAATCTCAAGTAAACATTGAGAAAAATAAATCATGGGCCAAAAAAGTAAGGTACAAAACAGGAATGATACAGGCTGCTGTCACCATATCAATCAAAATGTAAAACCTGAGTGTAATCTGAATTGTCATCGCAGGAGATGTTTTTAAAAACCACTTTATCATTGTATTATCATGCAGTTTTAACAGGCTCCATCTGTGATAATAGAGCCAATATCTGTAATTATTATTCCAAAATGAAAAAAAGGAATGAAAGGTAAATGGCTTTGTCAATTTTCACAGCTATGAACTTTGACAGATATTGTTTACCCTATTGTGAGGCCAACCTGAGAAAAACATTAGCTCCACTGATATTACATATCCACGCAAAAGGTGCTGCTGCTGCTGAGCCTCCTTGTCTGTGCTGACAGCTCTGGCAGTAAGACAAATTCCCATCATCCATTGCTTTTTGCTGTGAATGGCGGTGAAGCCTGCTAACCAGTGGGTGCAATTCACATGTCATTTCTTGGTTGTCAAACCCAGTGTATGTGCGTGCATATAGTGGTGTGATATCTACATAATTTACACCGCATGTACACCCTCCACTGACATGAACAGCTACCTCTTGGCTCACTCTGACCGCATCTGGTGATCGTTCCTTTCCTGCCGTTCCATTAATGGCAAACCAGAGGACAAGCGTGTCTTAATTCAACCCTTTTCTTTGTCACATATGACAAGATAACTATCGATGAAGACAGGGAGCATGTTCTGTAAGTCTGTTAAGCGTAGTGTCACATCCATGGTTGATTCTGTAGGCCTGCAGCAAAGGCCTGACCCTTATGTTGTGAGACTTGAGGTGTCCAACATCATATTGCTTAAAAGTCCTGGCTCAGTATCAAGTCACTCCATGTGCACACAGACACACACTCTTGGCTATTAATGGTTGGACGGTAGAGTTGTATATTTTGGAGTCAGGGTCACGGCTATGTTTTTAACATAAGGGCTAAAGAGTAGGTATATGTTGCGTAATGTCACCGTTTCATTACATACATTACATTACGATCATTTGGCAGACGCTTTTATCCAAAGCGACTTACATTACATTACCACCCTTCGCAGAGGGGGGAGCAATTGAGGGTTCGGTGCCTTGCTCAGGGGCACCTCGGCAGGGGCTCGAACCGGCGACCCTCTTGTTCCCAAGCGGAAGCACTACCCACTGAGCCCCTGCCTCCCTTCAGTGTGTCGAAAGGAAAAAATAGCCACTTTGAATACGCATGTCATTTAGAAAGTGCTCCATACTCCAGTAAACGATGAAAATGCTTGACACAAACACGCCGATTATTTGCCACTCTTGACTTTGCCCACATGGTCTCATTGCCCGAAACAGAAGCCGTGAATCAAATGGCAGCTCAGAGAAGACATTCCATCATTGTAGTTGGTTTGTGCACTGGCATGAAATAGCCTCCTCCCTTGAAGCAAGTACCCACAAAGCCTTTTTCCTCTGTTGGATCTTTGTGATCCCAAAGCAAAAACTGGACTGACCTGCATTGTGTCAGCGATATTGGAGGTAACATCCTCCTTTGTTGTGCTTTCTCTTTTAATCCAATCTCTGTTCCTTTGCCTTGTGAGAAAAACTATCTCTGTGTGTATTTAAAATCCTGACCTTGATCCCAGAAAAGCAGTCCACAATGACCTCCAAGCAATGAATGAAGCTCAGAACGTGTACATGCCATTTACAGAAACTGTTTCATTTGAATGGTTTGTCATCCTTCAATCCGGAGTTTGGGTCCCACGTTAGTGTAGGTGCAGACAAATAGTTGAATGCAAATCAGATTGTGAAGGAATTCAGATAGTGCCTCGGGAACTCATGAACCTTTTTGGGAAGTTCACTTCCAGAACCATTTCTTCATTCGTTCAGTCTCGCTTAGTTCAGTCTCACCTAGTTCAATCTCGCTTAGTTCAGTCTCACCTAGTTCCGTCTCACCAAGTTCAGTCTCACCTAGTTCTGTCTCGCCGAGTTCCGTCTCCTCTAGTTCAAACTGGCCTAGTTCTGTCTCTTCTGGTTCAGTGAGACAACAAATCACAACATTTTTGTCCAGAGCGGAACGTCAACAGTGAGTTTTCACAGCTTCTGAAGCGGGTGAAATTGTAGACTGACAAGGAGCAAAGTCTTGTTAAGTTTATTGGTACTAATTATAGTTATTTATCGGTAATTAGAAGCATTCATAATTCATAATCAGAATTCATACAGACAAGAATGAAATGTCAGGTCATTACAAATGCATGCATGTTTACACTCATTTCAAGTTACAATTACTGGAGGGAAACACGTTTAAATTAGAATCAATTTAAACTAAATCTGACATAAAACGTGTTATTGTTGTGTAATTCACTTCAGTACCACATACCTGCGTGGGAAATGTTTGATGGCATGTCATGTATAGTAAATATTCCTATACGTCATCTATCAACTCAACAGTCAGGACTTATGTTCAGGTTATGTTCTTTACAATAGCAGAAACAGTGCTTTATTGTTTACCTTTTGTTAAACTTGATTTGTAGACTAGGAATGTAACCGTACACATTATTCAGATGTGAACATTACATTTACGTGCTAAAGATACAAAAACATCTGGATTGGAGTAGTGAAACCAGTTATTATATTTTTGTTCATGATTGTGATGACCTTGGAATGTTTACTCTAATAACTACAAGCAGAAACCTGTGTACTTAAATTGCAGCATAAGCCCTTTAATCCCATGAACCCCTGCTGTTGTGCCGAGAACACTTACATTTTGTCATCACATTTCCATTTAGCACTGACTGACATATGAGCCTCAGTATGTACACATTTCCAACCAAAATGTTTCATAGTGCTTGTATAATTTATTTAATAGTTTATCGAGTGGTAATTATTATTATTCAAATGGTTCAAACAGCGCTTAGTTGTTCCGCTGCTGCAGATGATCTGCCAAACAAACTATAATACCTGGAGCGTCAAATTCCACACTGATTATCAAACACCTACAATAATTAATGAATGAAGTGGTTTGGGAATTTCTGAGTTTTTATGTGATAGCGGTTTAATAATTTTGTGTTTTCCAGCCAAACTCCTGACTGGATGTGCCCTTTTATTTGTGTGTAATTACTCCTTCAGGGCATTCATTCTGTTCATTTATTAAAAATGTTTGCAGACAAAAACTGTTTAGAAATAGAAGGTAAAAGTTATGTGAGCTAAATTGAGAGGTATAATTTAATAAACAATATCATACAATGAAACCATGTCATGTAAAACATTAACATCCCTTAGAGGTCACCTTATATCAACACATAAAGATGTAACAGAGGTTGGAACTAGGATTGCAGTAAACAAGCAGGGAGCTATCTATAGACATATACAGAACATATATGGAAACATAAAGGAAAACATTTCTTTTCCCCTCTACGCTCTTGGCTGTATCACTAAGCATACTGTGCATGCACATTCTAAAGGTGTGGCCTTGCAGAACATAATGTGTTTTTAAATGAAAAACATACCAACTGTTGGTTATAATGTGTCTCCATTATCAGCTTCTGAGTGACAGATTTATGTCAACAGTTTCTAGGATTTAACAGGGGGAACTGGGAGACAACTATTTGCGAAGTGAGTGAAGGCATTTTCCCAGTCACCAATGTGACCACACTGTGTGTTCATCCTGGACCATAAGTCAACATCAAAAGAGAGTCTCCCAATTCCTTATCTTCCACAGGCAGCAGGACCACTATTCACTGAATAGTCACAGCCGTCCTTCCTCATTTAATGACATTTGTTATTTCCATTCCTCTCCAAACAGTTTTGTCTTCAAGTTTAGCACAGGAAAAGAAGAGAAGGAAAAATATCTGCTTTTCACATGAGGATACAAACTTCTTGTTTGCTCAGACTGTGCCAGGGTTGTTAAGCTTTTTCCTTTTCCTCTGCATAACACTAAATGAACTGGATTTTAAAAGGTATAAATGAGTATTTTTTTCCCCTTTTACTGGTTTTGAATTAATTATTTCACCTTGCCCTTAAGAAATGGTATGGATTTCCTACACCATACCAACGGTTTCTATGCAGTCATAAATGGACTGTTTTTAATTAAATTGCATGTCTAGTACAAAGGCCAAACAGATGTACGTGAAATTGAATTGAAATAACCATCTGAATGTTGAATGTACAATTACAGAGCATTAAAACAATTTCAGATGGACCACTTAAAGGCATTCACAGTCATTTTTGATGAATTACAGCTAAAATCAAGCCATCACTCACTTTTAATCGTATATGGGTTTTCTATAAAGTGCAACTGCACAGTCGGATAACCTTAGGATTGCATACATTTTGGGCGAGACGTTGGATTTTTGGATTAGTTTGGACTTTCAGAGTGTGAAATGCTTGATTTCTGGATTAAATTGTTTATTCTTTCAACAGACGATGATGCATTAGTGTGAAATGTGTGGCTCTAGTCTGGGAGAAGTGGCATTAAAAGCTTAGGAAATTTGCTTAGACCGAAGCAATGACCATTGAAGAGACTTTTTTCACTTACAGTACATTAAAGGGATTTAGCTAGATTATGCACATAAATTAAATACTGTACATCCATGGCACCAACTGCAATCTGTAGCATTTTATGCTTTTTCATAAATCTTGCAATCATATGGACACTCACATGTCAGCGCATATGGATACCCACACATGTTCAACTCAATAGTGTTGTTCCATTTCCGAGTTACCTTTTCCATGGATCTGTGATCATATCAAACATTTAACAATGAGGGTTTAATTAGAATTTAATTGTATAAATAACTAGATTGAACTATGTCTTCTGCACACATTTGATCCATGGATCGTTGACGTAGGAAATTATCAAGGATAGTTACACCACACCGATCAAAATGTTTTTATGCCAATATATCAAATACAAAAAATGCAATCACTCATTGATGATGACCTCTAACCTCACATAACATATCCACTGTCATGTGCTATTGCAAGTATCAAGATATCAAGTATCAAGCCACAAGTAGAGATAAAATGAAATACCAAATCTATGAAACTCACAGAAGTATTTATTATCTCACTGGTATGATGAAAAGCTTTGATCAAGTGAGTTAATTCTGAAATCTCAGAAAAGACCAAAAAGAGAAAAGAAAGAAAAAATTAGCAGAATCTCAAAGCAGCCTCGGTTTAACAAAGAATCCTCAGTGCAAGCCAGCAGAGGCCCTTATTACCCAAGAAGCTCTGTGTTTTTAGACCTTTCTGTATTGTGTGTGCGTGTGCGTGTGCGTGTGCGTGTGTGTGTGTGTGCGAGATTGCGAAACAGAATGACTTGTGTATGACTTTCAAACATCTGCCTCAAGACAATATGAAACCTTTTGTTTCCTTACAATCAAATTACATGGAATTCTCATGACAAAAGACAACACATGATCATTGCCAGACCACACTGACCTCACAAACCCTTCAAAGCTCCAGGACTCCTCTCTGCTTTGCTGCTGGGTCATATGGGACAAGGATGTCTAATGCTCTCCTCCCCCTTGACTCTTCCTCTCTGTCACAGGCCTCATATGGATTCACAGGCAGAATGACAGTATCACAAGTTCAGTATGTGGATGTCTGTCCATGATAGTACTGGGATGCACTTCTGTGAGAATGAAATAATAGTTTGTCTAAGTTTATATAATTCACTCTTAATTTGAGGCTTCATATCAAGCAGACCATATTTTTCAAGAGTTTCAGGCCGATCAAGAGGAAAAACCTACATTTTAATTGATTTTAAGAAATCTCAAAAACTGGTCTGAAGAAAGCATAAAGCTAGTCCTCGCTCTTATTCTAGATCAATCATTTGATTTATAGATGTCAATGAATCTCTGGCAGAATTATCCTACACCACACATAACCCTTTAAGATATCCAGCAGACATGTAAGGCATTCCTAAGGGCAAAAGACTCTTGCAGGTAATGAAAAGGACACTGTAACCTATAGGAGGCCATATGAGACATTATTAAAACTTGCTCACACACACACTACCAAGATCACACACGTGCACCATAAAGATCACACACTCAGGGAGCCCGTTTAAAACAGATAATTACAACTAAATAAAATGTACTAGATTAGTCTCAAGAAGGCTTATAACAACATTTATTCATTTGTCATTTAAACTCACTAAAGTTTAACATTGTTAAAGCTACAGTGATATACATATACGGCCTTTCAGAAGGTTTTGTCAAAGGTCTTTGCCAAAACTAAAAACACTGCGGCCTTGTTGGACTGTGTGTGAGTTTTAGCGTTTAGTGGGCACCCTCCCCTCTCCCTCTTTGGCTGTCTGTAGTTCTCTGCACACATGAAATAGGTGCCATGTGTAAAAGGGACCAAAGCAATCAAACAAACAAAACATGCCAAACCAGCATCAGACTCTTTTTAAACACTAAGCATGAAACACAAAGGCGCCCCAGAACACGATAACGGGATGTGACTATACTTGACAGGTACAAAGTCTTTATTAACAATCCATATTAAATAGTTTTAAGTATATGGTAATGATGTTTTGACTTGAGTTCCCTCTGAACCCATCAACTATCTCTTCAAGAAAATAAACAAAGAAATACTCAATCACATGGGGACAAAAACGGCATTTCATTTCAGCCATTGCCGAACAATACAAGCTACTGCTAAAAGGGAATGACATTCCTGGGTAGAATTGTTGCCATGGCGACCCTTCTTTGTTAGCCATGCAGTTGTTGAGCAATATTGCAATAAGTGTTCCACTGCAATGGTCTGTGTGTGTTTGTGTGTGTGTGTGTTTTAGGGTGTTTGTGTGTGTGTGTGTGTGTGTCCACTTGCATGCATATTGAGAGGGTTTGAAGGTTTGTGGTTGTTAACAATTCATAGTGAGCCCTGGAGACCGCGCTATTCTACATTAAAAAGATCGCTGTTGCATATTCAGATGATCTGTCCCACGGGGGTCATTTAAAATCATGTTTGGAAGGAGCCGGCAATCTCACACAGCTGTTAACAAGCTATGGTTATGGCTTTATTAACACTAACGCTTATTATCATCCAGCCTATATGTGGACATCCTCACAGTGGGTGGAAAACGAGGGGAGTCACATTACTTTGCATTGCGATGTCCTTTATGTGCTCTGTGTTTGTCTTTTAGGTTTAGTGCTCATTTACACACAAATTTATGGACGTGCGCGTACACACGGTTCACTGCCAATCAGTTGTGGCAGACTTTTGAATATGTAGCATGCATTTACTGCTGAGAGTCAGTACCAGGCTTGATATTTAGAGAAGGGATATGTGCTGCCAACATCATAAGTGATATGAGACACTTGACAGCATTGTAATTCAGTGCGATGGGAAGCTAGCCATCCGCCGGCCAGTGACAGAGCTCTAATTGTAGTGCAGCAGCTGAAAGCCTGTTGACAACCATTTCCACGCATTAGAGAGAACCACTGTACTTAAGTTCCATTAAAACAATGTCTCTCCATCCACTCCTAAAGCCAACAACAGGGCAGCTTATTCCAAATTTGATAAAGTGAGATTATAAAACACAGCATCATGCAGGTACGTGAAAAGTACACTTAGAGCTTCTGTCAAAAACTGAATGGGCGATTAAAAGAAGAGAAACTGCACTTGAGCGGAAAAAACATTCTCTGCATTTATTCAATTTATTCTCCCCCTGCACCTTTATGAAACAGTAACATATATGCATCATTCTGAACGGGAATTTTTCACATTCCACTCCCAAAGACATATGGTTAACTGATGAAGCTTGTTTAGTTTTTTCTCAGGTAGATCTCTTTACCTCATGCGCTCCTCTCTTTGTTCGCTCTCTGTTTGTGTTCTGGATTGCTGAGCTTTTACTGTTTCCTGCTCAGGGGGGGGAAAGAACAACCAAGAAACACCTGGACGGGTTATTTCTATCTGTTTGAAATCTATAATCTCCCACCGACACAATTGTGTACCAAATCTACTTTCATCAGACCATGAAGACAAATCATAATGAACTTTCCCTGGATTTTATATATTCAATTTTCTCAGTTGATTTGTTCCCTTTAGTTAATAATCTCAGCCAGTTACTATCATTCTAATGGAGCCATCTGCCTGGATGTGTGCATCGGTTTACAAATGCCACTTCCCTCATAGAGACAGTGCGGAGACAATTTTTCATCAAATTGACAGTCTAAATCCTGAATTATCCGCAATTTATTTGCTACTTTGAACTGTGAAGTGTGATATTTCCTGGTTGATGACTCCTGAAAGGCTGCTTACTGCTTGCCGGATTCCCAAAAACTTTGAAAACTGCTCCCCCAGGAGAGTATGGGAGACACTGATCATTTTAGCAGCCGGCTTTACAGCTACCGGGGAAGCGCTGCCTCATTGACAAGGAATGCAGGACCACGGAAGCTTCAGAGTGATATGATGAAACCTCTGTCCCGGTGTGGTATTTCTTCCTCACTGTCAGAAGGAGAGGGGGAGCGCCTGTGGGCTGGATGATCTGTCAGTGGGACACGACTCACGACAGCTTTGCTTTTCATCTCTGCCATTACGCACCAGAAACTCGACTGGAGAAAAGAACTTGAGCAGCTCCTACCAATGTTTATACCAAGTGGAAGGAATAACCTGGCAGTTTAAACCACCAGTGCTGTGAAAAATAGATGGCACGAAAACTTCTTAAGGTCAAAGTCATACAAGGCAGAGAGTGTTGGTGATCGTTCGCTCCGTAGACTTGTCTGTGAGCTCGGCTATTGTATTTAATGGAGCTTTGACATTTTATAGAAGAAAATGTTATATTCTAGCATATAAAAACTATACATGTTAAACAGATTATCACAATTAATGGTCAATAATCGTACATTACAATTGCGTTACTACAATCAACATGTGCTATCAACATTGCAAAGTGTTTCTAAATTAATATTTAGTAGTTCCTAGTTTCAGCCTTTTATTCGTCGCATTTAACATTGTGATACAATGTTGTCGTACCCAATGGCATTTTCTACCAAAGTGCCCAGTGCTAATTAAGAGTAGGGATAATTTGACCCAATAAAGGGAACTTCTACAGGGTTGAATGGGCTCATCCTGATTGGAAAATGTTCGGTGCATGGATGTGTGAACATGAGCAGTGAAGTCGAAATAATCTACAGAACCAAAAAGTCTGACAGTCTAATTCTTTTTCTTTGCTCGGAGCCAAATTAAGTTTGCATTCACATGTTTATTTCTCGCATGTTCATATTCCTCTCCGTGTGCTGCCAGGTTGCTGCTCCTTAGAATGATTTCAATGGATTCATTCTCACTGTACCGCTAATAAAATGAATTTTCCCTTTGAAGGAAAGTGCTAACATGCTGCCACTGTTCATAATTAGATGTGTGAAAATAAAGTTGTCGGAGAAATCCCAGAGGCGTAATTATTTATCTTTATTAATTATTAATATGGTTTGGTTTACATCTGACTCCTTCCTAATAGAATATTTCTATTAAGATTGCCTTGGATGTGTGTGTCTGTATGTGACTGCCCTGAATAGAAATTTCACCATGAAACACAGTTGGGCGTTAAGCCAAGCCAAATCTGTCATTTAGCTTGCATTACTTTAAATGACTCCTTTTTATGAAAGGTACGCTGATATGTATTCACTTTGCCTGTCTGTGGGCTCCATTTAAAGTGAAATTGGACCATCACATCCCTCATTGCTTGACTCTCCTCTCTCTCATGTGGAAAATCAGTGGCTGAGACTCAGCTGTCAATCATGTGGGAAGACTGACTTCTGCCTGTGATGCTTATCAATAATGAAATGGGCAATTTAACAGCCTCTATGCCTCTCTCTCTCTCATATAAGTTTGTGCTTATATTACTAAAGACCAAATTGCTTAAAATGTGTATGATATGTTCTATCTTGTGTGCTTCTGTACAGGGTGAATATGTTTCCCCCAGTGTGAGAATTACCCCTGTCATAATGCAAAAACCCGTTAAAGACAGGAAACAGCTGATGATGGATGACAGCCAAAGTCGATCAGGCATTTGTGTGCCATGGGAGAAACAAATGGCCCTCCTTCCACTCAGTGAAAACCATGACAGATAAGACCATTAGCTGTAATACCGATGAGGTTTTGACTTTTTTTTTTTCCTGAATGGTGAATTATTGATGGTTTTAACAATAGCAGAACAGTTTTTCCTAGTTATAATCAGGCTGTTAGCCCGTTCCTGCTTTCTTACAGATAGGTCACCAGGCTGTGATAGACATTTGTTATGTTCATATCACCAAAGCCATTATTTTTGATGGCTTCATGTGGAAGTTTATAACATTTGACAAGGGATGTATTTTCTCTTGCGGTAATATGCTGAACCTGTCAACAGCACTGACAATCACACCGCTAACTGAACAATCCCCGAAAAAACCCGAGCAGAGTTTTCACAGGTGTGTCGTTGATTTGCCATGTTTAGTGTTAAGTGATTTGTTTGTTCAATAGAATTACATAAGGATATTAATGGCTTCATAATGATTCATCTCAAACTGTAGTCCATGTATCCTGGAGGTGCCTGATGACTCAATATTTCCACACAGAATCAATATGATGCAAAACCTGTTGATAATGATCTGTTTCTGTGACATATAACTAATCAATACATATATTTTCAATTAACATTTTGTTGAATATTTAGTTTTAAAATAGCCCAAATGATCTCTTGTGAATCTACCTCATTGTAAATTTGGTGTAATTTTTACAAACATGCATGCAGGAGCTTTTTCCTTGCTTTTTGTGTTTAATGACTTGATGTTTTCTTCAATGTTTTGGTTTGTTTGTTGAGTTGAGTTGATACAAATTTCAAAGTTTGAGAACCACTAGTCTACTATTCTGTCTCACACTCCCAGAGCTCTAGAGGGGTCGACAAGGGGATTTACAGGCAAGTTCGGTGGTACAGGCCTACTCCTGTCTTTACATGCTTGGCAGCTTGAAATGGCTCCTTACCTTCTTCCTATTAAACATGTAATGACTTCAAGGGCAAATAGAAGACTGGGAGAGAAAGAGAGAGAGAGAGAGAGAGAGTGGTGTTTCTTTCACACATTCCTTCACTCTGACTTAGCGGTCCCTGTGGTTGATCAAGGCTCCTGTTGAGATAGCAGATCATTTCTATTCTGAATGAATACGTATGTCAGCAGACTGAGCTGTGCAAACTACTCTGGGCTTATTGAAATGTATGGCTGGAAAGGGGGGCATTGATGCCTGAGTACAGATTGAGAGCCTGTCCTTTTGTGTTACACATGCCCGGTTCGCCTGGTTAGTGTTTGCTCTGCATTAGCTGGTTTCACTCTTTGGAGACTGGCAGCGTCTGCACACAATGTCTCGCTCTGCCGAGTGAAACAGCACAAAGATGAGCAGAGAGAGGCAGAAAGCAAAAGGGAGGGAAGGAAAGAGGAAGAATAAGAGTGAAAACAGATGGTGGGAGAATGAATGATACAGAAAGAAAATGCTCAAGGGAGGGAGTGAAAACTTGCCAAATTAAATACATAGAAAAGGAGGTGCAAAAGTAGATGGAAGGAAATCAAATTATGTATTTACTGAGATAATAGTGTGAATAAAGAAAGTTCGACAGGATAAAGTTATACAGAACAACGGAGATGGGGGATGGGGTGGGGAGTGAAAGCATCTGAAGTGAGTCTCCGTGGATCAGGAGAGAATTCCAGTAGTTTTTAGTGCATGGCTTTGCTTTCACAATCACACCAAGTTGCTGTACTTCCCAGTAGCTGTTGGATAGATTGTGACATTGACCTTTTCCAGGGTGAAACTATGAGACTGGTTGAAACTGGATCAGATAGTTATGTTGTTGGAAGGGTTTTTCTGAGCAATTGTCTTCTTATTTGGGTCAAAGAACCGAAAGCAAGCCTGTAAAACGGGGTAAGAAGTGCCACTGGAACTTCAAAGAGGTTCAAATCTGATGCAAGTAGCTGCAATGGAATGCCAACTCAAGCAACTGGGCCCTCAGAAGCAGGTATTTTAACAGAGGCCAGCAAATTCTGCTTCACGGTGTGGACAGAAACTGCTGTCATTATCTCAAAGTGATTCACTGATCATATTCAGAGTCGGGCTGGAGCGTGGCCTAATTATGAGCGCGGATTTGCAACTGCTTTGCAAGAAAGCCCGTGTCAGCTGGGCTAACACTTGAACGAGCCGGGATTGGGATGCAATTACGTCACACCAAATAAATTGTCTCCCCAGATGAGGAATAGAATAATAACATATATTTGCAATTATAGCCGTGACAAGGTGATTCTGTTTGTTTTCAAGAATAAGACTGGAGTTGTTGGAATGGCACGATTTGAATTAGATGACTGAAACCAAGGTGTTTTGGCAGGCTGATACACATTTTCAACATGCTTATTTAGTTTTGTTATGACTGTCCAAAGGTTAGAAAATCATTGGTGGAAACTTTCAGTCCTTTAGAAATCATCTGAAGGGGTGTTGTTTAATTATAGATGAAATCTTCTTTTCTCCAAACTGCCTCTAGTTATTACACTCAGAAATTAATGTGAAACATGAAAAAGCTGGTATCACTGACACCGCCTGTAAGAGGTTTGCTTTCCTTGGAGATTAGCAATCTATCAGTAGTTGTCGGAATTTATTCCGTTCTCCATCTGCAACCGATTGATGTTAAAGTAAAGCAAAGAAAAAAGGGAGAGGAAAAGAAAGACAAAAAACGAACATAAAGGTAGATCAGTGTTAATCATTGTGCCCGCATGCATAACAGCACTTTGTTTATGCCTCATTGTGGACTAATGTTTTGAAGAAAGCTGACCTGCATATGCACAAGGAGAAGCGTTTTGTGCACTTATTTACCATAATTTGCTGGGAGCTGTTTTCAAAGGCTGGGGGAAGAAACCCAGCCCTTTGAGATAAGCGCCCTTTTGTTTTTAATCAAAGCACCAGTTTGAATGAGGAAATGTTCCAAATGAGTAGAGTCAAATGAAAGGGAGGTTCAGGCAGCCACTGAGCTTTTATGAATCAAATCAAACCTCAGAGTCGCAGCTATGCAGACGAAAGCTGCAAAAACACACTGAACTTTCAGTGCTTTGCACAAAGTTTTCCCTCACCTCTTCCCATACTTGGATGTATGAAATCATAATTAACATTCTGCACAAGAAACCTTGTGGGCTGGCTCGACTTAATATGCAGTGTATAGGTGCCTAGATATCCACACGTACGTCGCTGATCTAGAATAAGAATTCCCCAGTCCGTCATTGTCATTTATGACCTTGGCAGCAATGTGATGTATTCCAAAGTCCAGCAGATAAAATGCAGTGGAGGTGTATAATACATCCGGCTAATGAGCACTGGCCTAAGTGAAGATAGCATTTGCTCCTAAAATGATAAGGCCGGCCTAAAACTACTGTTTAATCTCAAGTAACAACTATTTCGGATTTAAAAACTAGGTTATTAATGCCCCCAATATGCTAATGAGTTCTGTCTTTCCTCTTTAACTCTGAGCATCCACACCTGACAACATGATGTATAGCTGGTAATAACTGGACAATTTTAAACAATAATCCTGCATTGTAATAAGGGGTGTACATATTTTTTTCAGCCCAATACTAAAATGAGTGCTTGTAGAATGAAGTTGGTAAGCATCTATCGGATGCACTTTTTTACACGGGTTCACAGTTGTCAGATGCATCTGAGGAGGGCAAGCCAAACACACGGCTCAAAAGAAAACTTAAATCACACATCGGATCTTGATTAACAAATGATTCAAGTTGAAAATCTTTACTGATATGCATTGTATAATTTGTTGAGAACAAAGTGACATAATGGAAATGGAATGAAAAAGAGGGCTGAATTCCAAACCAAGGAATTGAAATCAAAGCCTGATCCAACTTGTGTGAATTTCATCACAGCAATTCATAATGTGAATCAGTAATGTGTATGGCCCATGTCCCTGTATGCACTCGTGACAAACGGTTGGGCTCCTGATGAGTTGGCGGATGGTGTCCTGGGGAATCTCCTCCCAGACCTGGCTCAGTGCATCAGTGAGTTCCTGGACAGTCTGTGGTGGTACTTGGCGGCATCCGATGCATTGCATTATGTTCCATACGTGCTTCAGTGGAATGAGGTCAGGGGACTGTGAGGACCAGCCTATAGCATCAATGCCTTCATCATCAAGGAGCTGCCTACACACTCTGGCTATATGAGGTTTGGCATTGTCCCGCAGCAGGAGGAACTCAGGGTTCACCGCACCAGCATAAGATCTAACAATCGCTCTGAGGATTTCATCCCGCTACCAAACAGCAGTCATAGGACCACCTATTTCATGGAGGTCTGAGCAACCCTACAAGGATATGTCTCACCAGACCATCACTGACCCACCGCCAAACTGGTCATGCTGGTCTTAACGTTCACCGCGGCTTTTCACTCTTTCACGCCTGTCACGTGCTCAGTGTGAACCTACTCTCATCTGTGAAGAGAACAGGGCGCCAATGGCGGATCTGCCAATTCTAGTGTTCTCTGGCGAATGCCAATTGAGTTGCACAGTGCCGGGTTGTGAGTGCAGGTCCCACTAGAGGAAGTCAGCCCTCAGTTTGGTCACATACAACAGGGCTCTAGGGCTCTGGCAGTGCTTCCCCTGTCCCTCTTCGGACAAAAGAGCATATACGGGTCCTGCTGCTGGGTTGCCCTTGCCCTTCTACAGCCCTGTTCAGCTCTATTTGTGTAACTGCCGGTCTCCTGGTATCTTCTCCTTGAGACTGTGCTCGGAGACACAGAAAACCTTCTTGCAACTTCATGTCTGGATGTGCCATTCTGGAGGAGCCTGACTTCCTGTGCAACCTGATTGGGCTGCAGGCACCACCTCATGCTACCAGTAGTGACACAAAACAAGAGAGGAATCGGTGGGGAAGGATAGGGAGAGAGCAATTGTCTGTGGCCACCACATGCAAATCCATTCCCTTTTTGAGGGTTGTCTTGCTTTTGCCTGTCACTTTTATTTGCACCAAGGCAGGTGAAATTGATTCACAAACACTTATGCTTCCTGAATGGATGGATTGATATCCCTGAAATCTACCTGACTTGTTGTTTACTGTGTATTCTGTTCCCTTGATTTTATTTGAGGAGTGTATTATCAAAAACACATTGGCCGTGTAGAAGAGAGTGACCTGATCACCGTGGGCTCAACTCCATTGTATATTCTGACATTAACGCTGATCCAGCTGTGCTGTAGCATCCGTTTGTTTATTTTTTGGTCATGGTTTCTGTATTTGCAAGCTTTCACTTGAATGTTTGATGGGAGAGCTGACATACACATTGTCATTTGAGACCATACATTTCTTCCGGTTGACAAGATCCAACACAGATTCACAAAACTATGTTGTCTTTAGAGGATCTTTTAGTGTCACTTACTGTATGTTGTCCCCCTGAAGATAATGTTCTTATGTAGGAGGGATCAGACTCATGTTGACTGGACTGACCCAGCCTAAAGTGACTGACAAAACCTTCTTTAGATTTATCAATTCACTTACCAAAAGTACTGCATACAAGGAATATATCCAGGCTTGGGAAGTGAAACCCTTTGAACCGGCCGTTACTCTTGAGTGGACTTGTATTTAAAAGGTCTGTAGTTCAGCGATGTATGCACGATATGGCTCCCTGTATCTCTGAAGGTCTTCTAGAAGTCACACTAACTAGAAGCTGGGGAATAGACTGTCTGGGTTGACGAAGAAAGGAGGTGGTCCCCCAGGAGGGTCCGTCAGTCCCTGACGCTCACACCTCATACAGATTCTCTTTCATGTGGACTATTGGCATCAGGTAATGCTGCAGCCCACTGCTTTGAAGTCAACACATATATCAAAGGATCAGGAGTAAATGAAGAACGGGAATAGAGATGAGTGTATTAAGTTATGACTGGTACGATGCATGTGAATGAGCCAAAACTGCATGGACACTGCAGTACTACTGACAGTGACAATGTAATCCTCATTAAAATTCAGCAAATAATTAAATCAACTCCCTTCTTAAAGGTTCTATGAATGAGAACAAGATTCCAAGAACATATTATACGGAGACATAATGGCTTAATCTGCCATTCCTTTTTCTCAGAAGGTTTGAAAGATGAATCCGTAATCATTGTGCAGAGGACAAATGTCAAAAAACAGAAACAGCATGTGTTATAGGGGGGTTTTGTGACACTCCAGATGTGCTTCTCACCCACCACATTCCATAAGACTACTTCTCCCGGAGTGCTGAGCTTAGATCCGGAGCATTGCGAGCAACAAGAGCACTGCGGGGAAGACGAGGTTTAGCTGAAGTGTTTCCACCCTGCTATGTTAATCCTGTGGCTGCAGAGAGAGAGAGACATAGAGAGACATAGAGGGAGAGAGAGACCAGGGGCTTCTGTGGAACCAAAGCTGCTTGTGCAGGTTCAGCCAAGTGTGAACACCAGATATGTGGGGTACTGGCAGGAAGCCTCACACCCACATACCCAAACCCTCTAACACAAGCACATAACTGGACACTGATATTGCAATATGCACACAAACCTTACAGGTTCCAGGTCCTCCCCTTGCCCTCTTATCTATTTTCCATTGTGTATTAAATCTAAAAAAAGGGGACTGACAATGATTGAGTGTTATTTAAACCAGCATTAATTAATATTTTCATATCATCACTTAACAAAATGACAATGTGTAACATGATGGGGTCACTCATATTGAATAACCAACAATTACTGTCTCTCCACCCACAACTATCTGCAGCTCCACAAAATATTTAGTTTTGCAGCCACATATTTACTGTACCATTGAGTCTGTTGAAGGGAACCAGATCCATTAACAAAGCGGTGATAAGCCAACCGTACAATACATTATCAACTAGCTGGTAAAGCAGGTTGTGCAAATATCAAGCAAAAGACCTGTATATATTATTTCTCAAGAGATGGCATAGACCAAATATATATTTAATATACTGTATCCATCTTATCCACTTGTGCATCACATCCCATAGTTCCCAATCATCTCTTTCTTTTCTTTGTCTCTCTAGAAGGTTTGTTTACTTTTTGTAGCAGGAAGCCAAAGTAATATTAATTTGGATAATGCACAGATCGGATATGACTCGAAGATTTTGAGTTTTGGGCATTTTCTACCAAAGTATAAGTACAATGAAATGTGTCCACTGCCAGATCTGTGGATTTTAAAGAGTAACACAGACTTTGTTTTTGGAGCAAGATGATGATGCTGCTGATGTAACTTTACAATGCTTTGAACACCGCAAATGAAATCCCATTCATCTCCATTGTCTTGGGTTTGCACCAGAGGTCTCAGTGGCGGATATTGTAAAACCTCTGTGAACCACTGCAAGGGTTGTTGGGAAATGTGGTTTTAGTGATTTAGGCAAACAGACACTTAAAGAGAAATATCCCTTTGGTACTTATGAGAAGTGAAATTTCTCATGGGTCAATCATGATCACTGCCATGATTTATACTCTATTCCCCTTTGACTGAGCAGGTGTCAGCTGTTTATTTTCTAATTTCCTTCCTCCCACAAACATTTTAAATATGTACACATATTTTTGAGACTTAATCTTGAATCTTGAATACATCCTATCATGACAAACCGAAAAATGGCTTTCCTGGACTGGTTGTCTGACCGTGCTCGGCTTGGAAATTGCAGCACAGCTCTTAGGCAGACATTTCTCCAATTTATTAATCTCTTCGATTAATATAGATGATTGGGGTCAGAAGTTCTCCCTTAAGCCACCCTCCCTCCCTTAAGAGTGTGTATGGCAGAGTGAGAGTAGCTGTGAGTCTGCGTCCAGTTTTCAGCCGTGCTTCCCTGTGCTTCGAATAAACAGGCCACAGAATAATTTTGATTATTGCGATAATAACCGCAGCTGCATTAAAACAATGAGTTTTCCAGCAAAAGCTGCAATTATTGGTATTAAAACCTAGTGCACCTAACCCTTTCACAGAGTGGATCAACAAGTCAACCATTTATCCCAGGGAGAGAAAAAAGGCACTCACACACAATGTATTATCCAAGTGGCCCACTTGTAGAACACTGAGGGAATAAATATATAAATTGTTTAAAAAAATAAAAATAAAAAATCCCCAACATGGTATTACTTATAAATGCACAAAAACAGTGGCCTTGGCTACGTGGTAAAGAGGGACAATTGAAATGGATTTCAAACCGTGGTTGCTCTTTGCTCGCTCTATCTCCCTCTATCTCTCTCGCAAAATGTTTTAGTTAAAGTGATATTAGGCGAGAAGGGAGTGTGGGCGGTGAATTTTGGTTAAATGTGGGTGTAATCAGCTTAATGCAGAGTTAAGGGGCCGATGGGAGGCTGGCCAAATCTCTAGGCTATTACAGTCGCACCATGTCCCCCAGCAGTGACCTCATCCCCGGCTTTAATTACGGCAATAGTGTCTATGTCTTTTGGCTCGTCTCACACACTCCTCGCTCTCTCCTTCCACTCCTTGTGCTTCCTCAAGCTCACTCGTTTTATACTCTTTTCTTATCTTTTACTTCCTTTGCAACCTTCCTCTGCTCAACACTTGTTACAAGCCGTCGGAAATCCTTTTTCCATTAATACATTTCAAAGGAAAGAAACACGACAACAGCTTTGCTTACATATCCCTTCCTCCCACTTTGACATCTCTGACCCTCATCCTTCCGTCTACACTTTATCCACAACTTCCTCTCTTCCTTCTGCTTCTCTTTCTTCCCCCTTTTGTATTCCTTGACTGTACCTTTCATCATTAACAGGGCTGAGCAGAGTATGACAGCAGGGGGACAGAAAGCTTGCTGCTGATGTGATTTTAACAGTATTTGGCAAAGGCCAGTGGGTGCAGTGGTACTATGGTGATTGTTCCAATAAAAGGTTTGAATTATTACAAGTTGCAAACGAGTGCGCTGAATGTTCCTATCAGATTTGCCCTTCAAAAAGCGGTGGTTAGTGTTTCGGAGATGCTGCAGTAAAGTACCTTCTTTGCATGTGTAAATGTGGGTTGGTATTTCCAGGACTCTACAGTTAAGTGTACTCAGACTCA
Organism: Genypterus blacodes; assembly: GCF_046128005.1. Taxonomy (NCBI): domain Eukaryota; kingdom Metazoa; phylum Chordata; class Actinopteri; order Ophidiiformes; family Ophidiidae; genus Genypterus; species Genypterus blacodes. The sequence goes on along the minus strand of NW_027466852.1, from coordinate 132,624 downwards.
GTACCTTCACCCCCCCCACCTACCCCTCTAGGTTCAGCTTCATCCGTGTCTTCTACCTTTGCGCTCAGACTGACTTAAATTATATAACATCTCTCTCTAATTCCTCCTGCATTATGATTTCACTTTTCATCCCCCTTGTGCCATTGCACATCCTCCATCTTCATCCTCCTCAATCCGTTTGTCAAACTCTTCCTCACCTCTTCCCATTGTCTGCTTGTACTTTTTATTGCTTCTATTTTCTCTTACCGCCCTCCTCTTTTCCTCACCTTGTTTCTCCAGCATTGTTTTATTCCCCTTTCCGCTTTATTTTGCCAGGGGCTCCATTTGCTCCTCGTAATGCACTATCAATACAGCAAAGAGAACCACTGAGAGCTGCTGTTGGCCGAACACTCCCATACATTCTAAATTCCTCTAATTCATCTCCAACACCCACATAAACACACACCATCTCTCAAACCCATGGAGAGATTAAAATAAATACGCACACCCATAGCAGCAACACCTACACAACATTTGTAAAACACACGCTAGCACATGATTGAACACACACACACGCACACACACACACACACACACACACACACACCAGCAAACGTGGAGCGGCACACACACATAACATCACTGCCAAACATCTGTTGGCACATCTATAATTTCAACAAAACCCTGGTATGCCATTGAGATGCACACACTGCCAGCTGGGCTAACACCACTGCCAGCCTCACAGCTGCACACTGTGTGTGTGGAACAAGGGGGGGTGCCTATACTTCTTTTCTCAGCACATCTGTCTGTGTGAGTGTGTGAATGTGTGTGTGTGTGTGTATTAAACCAGAAAGCACATTTATGACTGCTCTTTTGCATACTTCTTAATACTAATTTGGTTCCATTTACCGTATGTGCATCTGTGAGGCGAGTGTGTTTTTAGCAAACTGCACATAACAAATAAAAGCTGCATAAAATCACTGAACTACAGTAAAAGAGACACAATCAACCCAAATCTGTCCATAATTTGACTGAAATGAAGCCAGTCGCCTTATTTCCTGCTACCCCCTGTGATTTCCATAGTGTGGGATCACTCAGCCATCTGTGGAATTGTGGGTAATGAGACGCTCTGATGTGTTGCCAGTCAGGATCAATTTCCACACGATAACAGCAAGTTCCTATGGTGTAAATAAACAACAACGTTTCCTTTTAACAATATGCACATTACCAGCTTTTATCTTTTAAAAAAATCTACTAATTGTTGTTGTTTATTTGTTTAGGCGTGCCTTATTAAGCACATTACTGCCTGAAAGAAATTGATATTTAATTATCTGTTAGGAAGTCAAAGTAACATATGTTCATACTGGAGAGAGAACGAGCTTCCTACTACGATTGGAAAATGTTCTTCACATACATAAGCCAAAATCCTCTATGTGGGGACTGCTGTAGGAAATGGCTGATATTCGAAAAATATGTTTTCCCATATCTGGATTATCGTATCGCTTGAGGACCAAATATGACAATTTCAAAGATGTTATATGTTAGAAGTAACAGAGCTCAGTTGTTGATTTTGCAAAGGTTCCCTTTGGCTGAGGCAGAACAGTGCAACAATCCTGTCATGAATGATCCATCCTCTATGTGTTGCTCTGTGAGGATTGTGTCCTTCCTAACATCCAAAAATGGAGAGAATTGAAATTGAAGGTACTCTAAGAAAGTCTGGTACTAAATTGACTACAGAAAAAGATATATTTCAAATTCTATTTCAAGGTCAGTTAAAGGCCTTCACATGTATTTGTACAGTATGTGTTGGATAGCTTTGCAGCTTTGTCCAGTGGTAGTTTTTCAGACCTGGAAGTTGATTGATTCACACTCCTCATTTTTTCTCTCTGAAAATTTGGCATTGCCCTCGCCACAAACACAGTATGAATGTGGAGAAATGTGTTTTTTTTTTCTTTGCCAACTCTTAAGCGCTCTCCATTGTCACACCTGCACACAAGTAGATAATCACTGTGAAAAGTGCTTTTGTCAGATTGCTGGTATTGTCGAAGTTACAAAAAAGGCAATACAGGCAGTGCATATTCAATCATCTTCCCTCCAAAACATGTTAAATGATTCCGCTATGATCTTTAGTCTCTATTTGTTTTTATGTTTTGGTCATGTACACCATTCGACTACCAATTCTTCAGTAAATATCTTGTAATTATGTGTCTTGTCCTTGGGGTTTGTACACGACTGATCTTGAGGGTCACAATTTCACTAGATGTCTCCAAACTAAGTTTACCCACCAAAAAGTGACACCAAAATGATGCAACCAACCAGCAATCCAAGTCATTTGTGCTCTGATTTGCAGTGGAAAAAATGGGGAAGAAAAAGAATATGGAGAAGATGGTCATGCTTGCTGGTGCTTCTTTGCAGTTGTAACTCCTCCACCTTGATTGTCCTTGGCCTGTCGGTGCTTTTATCGTCATAACACATGTCACATTCACATACGTGTCCAGATATTTAGCCTGCAAGTCATTTTTCTCTTCCATCACATCTTTGAACAGTTTAGAAACATCCCAAAAGATCATGGGAAGATCAAGGCTAAAAAACTATGTAGTCTGATTGCGCTTTTAGCGTCTCAAAATAACATCAGATTGCTTGGACAAAAATAGTTCATCACAATGATGCTAACAACAGTACAAGTACATACAGACTTTACTATGCAAAGAAAACTGTGTGTGTGTGTGTGTCTGTGTGTCTGTGTGTTTGCGTGTGTTTGCTTGTTTACTTTACGGATGGATTATAGAGATAGTATGCAGATTTTTGGGGGGTGCAGAGTTGGGGGGAGTGGTATGGTAAAGTGAGATATTGATTTGCATGAAAAGTACACAGCTTCATCCATCAGTTCTAGAGGGTGTCTGTGAGATTGGATGCGTGTTTTCGGAGATATAAGTATTGATTTAATATCTCAGTTTTCATACCTTCAGGCCATGGCAGAGATTGGCAGGCTCAATTTTATTTTAATTATACCTTTAGGTGCTGCTGTCTGTATTTAATTTTAAAACATCTGAAATATTACATGCTGCAATTTGATTTTAACAGACTAGATTCTATATTTGGAGCTCTCTTTTATTCCCACTCTGAGGAGTTGGAAGTGTGTTTTTAATGCAAAATACATTTTTCCATCGTAAAGATTTTAATGGATCGGTAGATTTGCTGCAGTGTCTCGCTACATCACATGCATAGTTCCACAGAACCTCAGTAATGTTCCTTTATTTTCCATTTAGAAACTAGAGCCTATTGTAGTATGAGAATAGTTCCTGAGTCCTTTAAAGGTTCCTACTCCAGGTTAGGTACTCTCTGGGGAACCATCAACTGCTGGGTGATTTGCAAGAGATCACTGATTAGTCAGACACAAGCTTCCTAAGAACAAAATCAGGCAGACAACCACCACCTGTTTTTTTGTGCACAGAAAAACAGCAACAGGAAGGTTTAATGGCTTTAATGGAAAGATGGAAAGCTAAAGAACAAAAGAAGCCCTCCTCCTTCCTACCTACTTATGTAAATGAGGAGACCCAGAGAGATTCTGAGTCATCCACTTGGAATGAAAAAGCATTTTAAAAGATCTGGCAATGTTTATTGGAAGTCAGAGTGGCTCATTGTGGGAAAGAATGCTATGGATAAAAAATGTTTGCTAGAAGTTTTCAAGGAAATGCTGTATTTTCCATAATCTTAACAGTATAATAGTCATAATGTAGTGTTTTTTGAAACCCTAATTGTACATAAATGCTGCATAGGCAGGAAGAGACAAGACAGAATAATCATGCACAACAATATGAGAATTATAGGTAGATTACAGCAGGTCAGACAATAAGCAAATCAATCTGTAAGAGTTAAAAGGTACAGTAAGGGAGGAGTAGAGGAGGAAAAGTTGTAGACATGGACTTTAGATGCAAGGAACCCACTGAACGAACCATATAGCTTCAGTTCTGGTTAGAATACTCAGTAATTTACTTCTAATCCTAAAGCCCGAAAGCTTTCCAGTAACTACAAACATTCTTAAAGAAGGCAGGAGACAGCAGAGATGGACTGTGGGTGAAGTATTAGAAAGACACAGAAGTCGTTAGTAGTTTTAACCGTTAATTGTACTGATGGAATCCAAATGCTGATCTCTGACATTGTATGTATGACACACTGCATTCTATCCTGAGGCCTGACTGACTGAGCGGAGACAGAGAGAATGAAGCAAAAACGTTGAGAGACACAAACAGCATTAAGCCACATTAAAGAAGATTAAGGCAAGAAATTAAGTATTGGTTGTCATGGAAACGCAAAGCCTCAACTGTTATTAAGTGGAGCCTGGCTGGCCAACCAAGACGGAGATTCTCTAACAGGGATGAGCTAAGTGTTTGTATCTCCCACCCGCCTCTCTTTGTTTGTGTTGCAGATGATCTTGGAGAGATCATTTATATTTGCTCTGCTTATTTATGTCAACATAGATTACACGTGACTGATTGTCTGTCTGTGCCATATTTATGACCCAGAAACCGTAAGCAATGTTTGAGACTGAAGCTTTTTATCTATTTTAAACGTTGATATGCTCCGGTGATAAAAAGGCGCTGTACACACACACCCCCCCACACACACACACACACACACACACACACACACACACTGGCGTCTTCCCTTATTCTGACTGAGAACTGGCAAGACTGTGGGTGTGTATAGTGTGTTTGTGTGCTGGACTGACATCTCCCTGACTCTTTTGACTGGGTGGTTGGACCTGTTAGGTTACGACAACGTAGAATTTAAAACTCAATATATTGAGTTGTAGGAGACCCAATGTCATGTTATGGAATATAATTACAGGTCATAATCTCAGCATATCACGCATTCAAGTCGTCTTTGTCGGATGTGAACCACAAAGTATATCCAGATACTCACAGATTATGCATGTTTATCCTCGAATACATAGGTGAGAAGTCGAAGAATGTTATGGACATAAACCACAGGCATAATTGTGTCCATGAATATTTATACCCTGTATCCCAAATTCCCTAACCATTCAACCATTGAACTAAATCTTGATGTTGTGTGTTTGGAAATACCAACCAACCGTTCCTGGTAAGAATCTCAAACACAAGATGAATTTCCGCTGAATAAATCCAGGCTGTAAACCAGGTGTTCAGGACAAGTGGACTTAACTGCGTAGGCGTATAATGTCAAAAATATTATTAGAGGTTAAGCATTCAGGACCATATTATACAACACATTAGAGTCTGAGCAACAGCGCGGATACAACGCTGCATGTGCTGTATAATGCAGACATGTCAATATGTATAAACATGAATTTCTTGCAAGTCTGATCAGTATTTTATCTCGCCCCCACAAGTCGGTAATAATACAATGTATTTGTTTATCATGTTTTAAGCACAAAATTAGTGCTTCACAGTGCATATAAATGAAAATCGGACAAACATACAGTAAAGAGGAAATAACAATGAAAAAACCTTTAACACTTGTCAGTTATATAAACGTTGAACAGTATTTATGTTCCAATTAAATATGAAGGCAACTTAGTCAGGGATTGTTACATATGACCCTCTGTACATTTGGATGCACTTTAAATGTCTAATTATACTGTGGTTAAAACAAAACAATGGCCTTTGCAAACATCATGTATACACCATAATGTGAAAAAATGAATTTGATACAAATTGAAGTATACTATTGTCTGTTGCTTGACAGGGAAACGTCTTAATCACAGTGTGCTGCACATTCTTAATGGTCAGACTCGTCCAGGGAGAATCACTTCCTTCTGCCTGATGCATGCTGGGTTTAGCTCGATCATCCTGTGACATGGAACTGAAGTAGACGTGGCGTTTGGAATGCTTTTATTCAAAGCGGCATACATATGCAATTTGAATACAACAGGAACAAAGATCTAAACTCTAAAGCGTAAAACGAGTAAATGCTCAAAATGGAAGCTATCTACTGCTTGGTGGTTCTGATGGCTACATAAAGTGGCAGTGAAGGAATTTTCAGCAAGAAATATATGTTGAAAAGCCCATCTCTCTGTGCATTTATCCTTTTACCTTAACTGGAATGCTTTATGAGATGCTCAATTCACACTAGTGATCCCATTTTGAATATTTCAGCATGATTTTATAGGCTTGTCTTTTGCATAGACATTATATAAGAAGGATAAAACTGTTCAAACTGCAACAACACCGGCTGTTAGAGTATTACCAAGCTTTTACTTTCTGCTTTCATATTCTGCTCTAAACACACTTCATTATTAGGTCAACAGCACACAATCCCTGCATGCTCGTCATCCATTACAAAGAATTGTCGACACTGCTCATCCAGAAAGTAGTACTAGCTCCTGCAAATTGAATTGGGAACATTAATATTCCACCAGGGCCCCCACGTAGCCAGCCAGGGCTCTACACGAGGAAGTGGAGAGAGACGTATAATGTTCTGTCAGCATATGCACTGGGCCCTTTCCATCTGTCTGGTGGGGCCCCCACATCAGCACTAACATCCTTCCTCCCTCCCTCCACACTGCCCTGGATACCAGTACAGCCAGTAAGGGCCCCGTCGGGAGAGGAAGAGAGTAAACACATCCTTTTCTCACACAGAGTTTGTGTGGATAACACGTGCGGTGTTATCTTTTTATCATTCTGCAAGCGTGTATGCATGTAGGGGTGTATTCGAGTACAAGTGCCAGCATGTGTTTGTGTATGTATTACACAAACACATGCAGAATTCCTGCCCTTTCGTGACCATGTGAGTTTTGCAGCATGTATTACACCGCCCTGACTCCCAAATTGCGACAGAGGTCACCTGTCTGCAATCTGGGGACCATTCTGTCATTCTTTCTCCTATTGCCCTATTAGCCGTCCCCGAGAGACACCTTATCCTTACTGCCATCTGCTGGCATGGCATACATACTGATTAACAAACTGCTAAAAACAGGTTGGGCACTCATTAAAAAAAGTCATTATATAGGACAGTCTGGGGCAGAGTGTCAGAAGTGTGTCGCTGCATTCCTCCAATCTTTGCTCTGAGATTTGTCAAACTCTCGGTTCAGCTTCTCTTCCTTTCAACCCTCATCCTCCAATACCAAGGGAGCAGAACTGGAATGGAAACATGCTTGGGAGAGGAATGTTTTCCTCTTATGGGGGCCAAGAAAGAGGACAAGAAGCGAGATGAGGCTCCAGGAAAGATAGAAGAGTTGAGACCCGAGCTGTCTTCGACATATTGTGAGCTGCTGTGATGGAGATGATTAAAAGTGAGTTATGAGCCTCAAGGGAGCGATTGGCTTCTGGATTCTTTATGGACACTGTGATAGTGGGAAATTGGTAGGTCGTCAATTGGATCTTTACATTAATTGAATGCTGTGAGAAGAAATTCCTATTGGACATATTGTACCGCTTGTGTGTGTGAGAATGTGTGCAAATTATTCAAGGGTAACCTCGTACCCTCTGCTGCTGCTGAGATAGAGAACACGGTTAAGCACTGTTCACTATCTTACACTTACACGCACACACTTGCATGTGTGACACACACATTTGTGCACACACAGCTAAGATAAAGCCGTGTCCTTAATGTAAGATCCGTGGATCAGCGACGAGGAAGGATGGATTAATTGCAACTGATGTGACCTGGGGCCATAAAAGAAGAAGGAGGGGGGACTAGAAGTGGAAAAAACAGGAGCAAAACCACTGAGCAGAGGTCTAAAGCCAGCCTGCTAGCATTATTCCCTAACACACACATTCAGCATTATCCTGAACATCTGTACACCCTGTTGACCCCGTCGGTGCAGGTCATACAAGGCAGATTACACTGAACTGAGATGGATGGGAAAATACAGATTGTGTGTGTGTTGCATGTGCCTGTATGTGTTCCAGTCTGGTTATAGCGTAATGTGATGTGTGTCTTAGGTCAGAGGGCTGCAGCAGTATAATCCAGTCACATATCTGTCATAGTGAGACACTTAATAGCCGCAGGATTCTTAGAAAATTCAGTATGCACAGCAAAAAGTCTGATGTATCTATAAAAGGACCATAAACTGATCAATAATGATAATACTTTATTTGAACAAAGAAAAGGTTGTAAGTTATGTTAAGGAATCAGTCCAAAATCTTCCTGGAGTCCACCTCTAAATACAGATTGGTCCCCAAATTTACTGAAGAATGCTTTTCCCCTCTCTGTGTCAAAATCATTGCCAAATATTATATGTGTAGTTATTGTCATCAAACAATTTCCTGAGGCTTTCATGTAGTTTGCCCACAGTTTTAGTTGGAATTAAAAAAGTGGAAAAATTCCACTTTGAAATTTGGCTCCGAAGGACTGTAGATCAAAACCAAAAAAAAGCTCAGAATCAAAGCTTGATGTACAGAATCACTGACAGACTAATGATTCATATTTAAAGGAGTTATTTAAACACGTCAAAACGTTGAGTATATGAGTGTATTAATCATGTTCTATTATCATATCATATCATGGGATTTATTTATGAGTAAAATGTGTGTGAACTGTACAAACTCATGATTCAGTCTCTGACCACACACACACACATCACTCCACAGTCTCCTTTTTCTTTTTCTTCTTCTTTTTCTCAGACACAGGTGTTTCTGGCATCTCCTCTGCAGGCTCGTCATCTGCAGCCACAGACTTCACAGAGGCGACTTCTGAGGGGTGAAATGTCATTTCATACACGTCTTCTCTGGTTAAATAAGTTTTACCTGTTTGAATTTGATCAATATATGGAAGCAAGTGATCCATTCCAGGCATTCATGATTGGACTTGATGCTCAAATTTACAATGTAGTACTTAGAGGACTAGAAAAATAGACAATTAGAAGACAATTTTCTGAATTTAACCCACCAACACACATCTGAAATTATAGTTAGGAGGAAGGCAAATATTTTGACACAGATGAATGTAGATAAAAGAGAGTGTTGCAAGTTTTGCATTATGTTTGACTATGTTCACACATCAATTACACCATTACACAAAACACTCAAACATATGAGAGGTTGGCAATTCCTTTATATATTTGTATTATCATCTTGTGTCCTGCTCCTTTCCTCCTTCCCATCCTTCTCACACAGCTGGGTGGGTTTGGAGAATAAGGATGCAGCTGGTTTTCCTGGGTGAATTTTCTTCATGTTCCTCACAGTTTTCTTGTCTTTATTCCCACCGTATGTGATTGCTTATCAACACTGAATAAGAAGTACAAGAGGAGAAGCACTTGCCTTTGTATGAAACATCATGGGATTGAATCCCAGCAGCGACAAGTAGGTCCAACAATGGTGAAGTTAGACAATGAAACAAAGGAAACAAGCTAGTACCGAAAGCTCTAATAGATAAAGTCAACTCACACAAATTAACAACTTTTTAACCATTGAATGAACAAATACAAAAACAATTTACCACAATTAAGTTTGGATAAATGCACACAACAAAATGTAAGTTAATGTTACAGTATTTAGATGTTGCTTAACCATTAGCCAATGATGAAAGATAAATTGTATCAACATACAAACTGCTTTAAAAGGTCTTGTTTTAAATGGCGATTCTAACCATATTGCTAAAAACCTTGTTTAATTCAGGGCTTGTCTGCTTTGATGTCGGTGTATAGCAAACACCATCTATTGCGCATACAGTATTTGCCCTCCTGCAGTCCTTTTCATCCCTGTCAAAAATATGTCCAGTTGTCTATGTTATGCTTTAAACCTGATCTAACTACCTAAATGACTAACAGAAAGCTCCCACACAAATCGGAGCCTTTCAATTTCAGTTCTGCGCAACATTTTCAAACTAGTCATTTGTGGCCCCCTGTAATGTCTCTGCACCCCATGGCAGTTGTGCTTCCCACTTTGAGAACCGCTGGTTTAGAATAAGGATTAAAGGTTTTACAGGCAAAGCAGGCGGTTTGACAGAATCACCCCCTGCTGCTCTTGTGTGTGTCAGTAGATGAAGATAATAGTACCATATGTAATGTAGTACACACAACCATTAAAGTCAGGATTCAAAACATCTTTTTTTTTCATGACTGAATCAAATGAATTAAGCCTTACATGTGTCAATGATGCCCATCCATCCATCACAGCTCCATGATTTTCCACGGCTTATCCAAGTTCAAGTAACTGAGGCAGCATGGGGGAAATCCCGAGAGGTTCGCAGGCCAGACGGGCTTCAATATATATTGTAAATCCCTCCAGCATCTTCTGGGTTTGCCCCATGATCTCCTCCCAGTTGAATGTGCTTAGAACATCTCCCACAGGAGGCCTCCAAGAGGCATCCTAATTAGATGCCCGAACCATCTCAAGTTGCCCTTCTCAATGCAAACGAGCAATATCTAAACTTCTTGCCCCATCCTGTCCCTGAGAAAGAGTCCTGACATTCTGCAGAGAAAACTCTTTTACACAGCTTGTATCCAATGTACATATCCCAATCTCATTCTTCTGGTTACTACCCTGAACTCATGACCATACTTAGGTAACAGTTAGATTTACATTGATGGGTACATTGAGAGCCTTCAGGTTGAGCTCTCTCATCACTATGGGAGTTCCATACAGTGTCTGCATTACTTGTGGCAGCTGCCTCGATCCACCTACAGGCCTTTTGCTCCAGCCTAGTCTCACTTGTGAACACAACAGACAGAAAGGCCACATATCTTACTTATCTGCCAAGAATATAGGCACAGCTCTCAGTTTAGTCATATAAGGACCTGATGGCTTGTAACAATGTTGTGTCACAACAGCACTTCGAGCATCCTTGCAAGAGTAAAGAGCTGGTTCAGTGTTCATGGACAGAATACATATTGCTTCTCATGAATCTGAGATTCAAGAATTAGTGTGACCATTTCAACAATGGAGGCTTTGAACATCACTCAGATTCCATGGGTTACAGAAGTAATTCCTCAGGCCCAGTATCTGTGGTCTCCCCGGCAAGACTGTGGTAATGAAGGAGAGACCTTCATTACCACATGCCTTTCCACATGGATGCTGAAGTCTACTACTACTATGGTGTGTAGGCACAGACAACAGTCAGTCTTCCTTCCCAAAACACGTAGTTGCAAGGAGAACACCCTCAGACTTTGTTGATGTCTCCACTGCGACTGTTTTTACCACAGAGGTCACATTCTGCATCACAATTGCCGGTGTTGGTAGACATGGTTGGCTTCGACTAGGCACTTTTGCCTGCCACCTGACTGGCAATGCACCAAACCCTTATACCTTCCCCTGCAGATGGTAAGTCCACATGGTGGTGGTCCCATGTTGCTTTGGGTGCAGGCCGGGTCACCAGGCGCTCTGGCGTGTCGGGAGCTAAGGCGAGCCAAACCCTGAGTGAGCTCCACTCCCAGGCTCCAGGTGGAGACCCTGGTTTCCCTAATCCAGGCTGGTGTTAGCCTTTTCCTGGTGAATCCAATTCAATGGGGGTTTAGGTTCAACCACACTTAGTCTGCCCCTGACAGCACAGCTCCCAGGATAATGCAAGTGCGCAAATTGCTGCTGCACAGTGTGAAGGTGGCGACTCAGGGAAGGTTGTTAATAATGTGACATGTACAGTATAAATAGCACAGTAAAAGTGAAAACAATCACATCATCGCCTGTCACTAAATAACAGATGTCTACCACTGTGATACTGTTGTCACCTCCTTATATAGATATCACAGTGATATGATGCTATTCTGTTTGTTAACACCTCAGCATATTAAAGAGGCAAACAATAAAGTAAATGGGGCTTCTGGCCCAGTAGCATTTTGATTTTGTCTCTTATATGCCATTTTACTTTTTAATATCTATCCATCACAGCCGTAAAATGTGTAACGGAGAGTTTCCCTGTAGCTCAGCTGCCTGGACCACTATGTTGCCATCCCCATATACACAGACTGTAGGCTTTGAATACCAGCTCCAACTGTGCTCTCATGTCTGTCTCTATAACTCTGTTTCCTGTCACCCCTGACAGTTACCATGAAACGTGACGAGAAGAGGGCTGACCACCTTCTCTTGTTTTCAACAAAGAGATCAGCTCAAATTGGAATGCATGTAAGCAGAAACAGATACAGTGGATACAGAGAGTGCTGAAGTACACAACATCCATTGTATAGTTTTATGTAAAACCATACTGAATAGCGGCAGTACAGGCCTGCTTGATCATTTTGACTTGAGGATCATAGTGTGTGAGCTGTAACCCCTCAGGCTCAGAGCTGTTCATTTGAAGCAGTGTGGCTAAGTGTTTGCCACAAGTTAAGCAGCAGTCATGCCTTAACCTATAGACAGTGATTAGCTTGTAACATAAACAAGTTGAGACATAGTAAGTCTGATGTCGACGTCTATTTAAATCAACTTTGTGTACAATCCTAACATTCTGCAAATACTGCAAACTCCTCTGTGGAAAACAATGTCCAGCCTTTGTTTCTTATCAAACACATTTCTTCATATTGATATTGTTCCAACCAGATTAATTTTCTCTGAATGTGCATCATTACATGTATCTCGCCTGATACGCCCAAAGTATGGGATTCTGCGGTCTTGCAATTTTCCTTATCAAGTCCTCAGAGTGATGTTAGCAGTGCAGGCAATAAAACTGATATATCAACTCGAAGGGTACGAGACACAGAGAAACAAGACAAAGATATATTACTCATTATATATTTAAAAGATAACGGTTGAAAGTTATTCAGTCTCAAACCTTATTGAACCAGCCTGGCTGACATCTAAAGCTGTGAATTAACCCTATGTGGAGATGTGATTTATTGAAAGTGTTGACCTCTTTCGGGGGACCTAATTCACCTTTGAACCAATGCGGAAAAAAAATCTATACACTTTACACACTCCTGAACACACACACACACATGCACACAAAGAGAAGCTCTTACTGTAATAAGAGGATCACATGCCTCACCTGCTGAATCTACATCAATATTTCATATTTGCCACACTATTTATCCACTTCGTTTATCATTTATGAATGTTATTTAGTGTGGCGTGGCATACATGCACAGAATTCTGAGTGTTTATACATCTTTTGTAAGTGTGCCATTTAGATAATGTCACGGCAGGCCATAAGCTCCTCTGGCATCTCACTAACACTGGTATACAGCCAGCGACAAGGCTATTCTTTCTGAATAAACAAGAGTCCCCTCTTCTCCACACTCACCCCTTAATTATTCATATGGGGCTGAATAGGACATTGTTTATCACTGCTATGGCTCCGGGGGACCTTGCGCTTTGGGCTGTACACCTATATGTGTGTGTGTGTGTGTCTGTGTGTCTGTGTGTCTGTGTGTGTGTGTGTGTATCTTGTGAGGGTGCAAAAAAAGAGGGGGGAGGGAAAAAAGCTGAGATATTGAACAAGCTCATGCACAGGCAGCCAACTTTCTAATTGGTAATTAAAATACCTTTAACACACTAGCTTTAGCTGTCTGCCTGCTATTGGTATGGAAATGAGGGTTGAGGAGGTAAACTGCGTTTCCACCCGAGAGAAAGAGGAGTGCATGCCTGCTAAGATGAATACTGCTTCTATTCACAATGTATTAGGAAGTAATGACTTCATTTGGATTGTGAGAAATCAGTATACGAACATTCAAAACACAAAGAGATCTGCACACAAATGTACACGCAAATGCGTGTGTCCACAGACCCACTCAACTTGTTAATGTCCACCTGACATTCCAAGAAGGCCTCTTTTGTACTTGTAGTTGTCCTGCAAGTGTTGGCTGTGCATGTCCTGTAGAATTACCTCAAGATGCAGTGCCTACGAACAAATGCAGAAGGGAAAGCAATGTCAACATTTGTTGTTTCCGAACAGCGATATGTTTACTTGTCTTAGAATCCTAGAATCTTGGTCTCTTACTGCAGTTCTTCCAATTTCATTTCTTAATCACACTGTAATCAAAGTTTTACATTGCATAGAAATACACTTAGTGACAACCAGGACAATGAGGTGAAGCTGCAAAGCAGATGGAGTACATAGGGATTGATATAACATTGTCATCGCTGTCGAAGACGTTGCCTCATTTGCTTAACATGTGTAAAGTGCAGAAATCCTCACTTGTCACCATCTTTGTTTACACTGTGGAGTGGAACTGGAAGTCGTTTTTAGTTTGATCTAAGACAGGTCAGGCATGGTTTATGTTTTGGCCCCCTGCTGGGTGAGGTTTTAACTGTTCTTAGATACACATGTTCACCAGTTTAAGAAACACTGCTCGAGTAGAAAGTGTGGGCGGAAGCATTTGGGGAGTAAAGTCACAGCCTCGGGGTTATGGGGAATAAAATATTCAGTGCTATTATACTACAACTAATACACAGCGTAAAGCATTTATCCATATATTGTTTGTTTTTTTTGTATGTTATTTGAGGTATTATATATCATTTTAGGTGTTTGATCTCCGTCTTTTTTGATAATGTCACATCTCCAAATTCATGGCCTTTCTAAGTCTAATAGCATGTGTCCATGTTTGAGAAAGTGAAAGGTCACAAAGGAAATGGCAATGCTTTTATGCCACAAATGTATCTTTAAATTTAATGTACTGCATCGTCCCATAATTACTAAGTTAAGATTGTCCAAACACAGAGTGAAGTGTCTGTAGGGTGGTGAGAGTGCTCTTTAAGGTTTGTGCATCAGGACTTCTTGTTCATTTTTAAGAGTAAAAGTTAATTTCATTTTTGCTCTTTACAAAATAATACCCCATGTTGAACGTTATTATAGGGTAGGATAAACAACCACAATAAGCTATACTTGTAATGTAATGTCAGGGCTATGCCAGGTCACACAAATTCATTTTATTAAGTGCAGGGCCCACGGATGTTCCCACAGCCAATGTACTGTATACTATAAATGTGACATGTTAAATTTGACGTGTATACATGTCCCCTGGGTGTCTTAGCTGTGTGGTAACATTAATATTCTGTCATGGAAAAATCCCATTTCTCTACTTACAGAAGGCACCTGACTTTAATGTGACTGTTTTGTGATATGAGCTGTATCTAGTACATCATTTAATAATAACCTGTCACCAGGTTCTTATTTAATCTTTAAGGGTTACAGCATTGCATTGTGTCACTGTAACCCGACTGAATATTCATCATATCTATCTCAAACTATTCATTTAGTCTAAGCAGTTTGATTGTTTTGTCTTGAACAGATGTGGCCTTGTCTGCCTTGTCTTTGCCTTGTCTGCCCTCTTTATCTATGAAATGAATAAAACTACTGCGCAGCTTCTTGCTCGCTGATCAGTCTGGAAAAAGTTCTATGAGAATCTTACAAGACTTGGAGCCCGCTTCATGATGCGCTGAATTCAAGCTAAATCACAAGATTGTGCTTTTCCCCAAGTCATGTTCTGACAGTTTGCCGCCACAATTCTCTGTGTAAATATGTGTTAAAGGTGAGAGCTGAAAGGTGCTCTGCTTTGCCCTCACACCATTGATTGATGTATTTTCCAAAGTCTGGATATTGATTGTTGTTTTAGCAGGTGTCCATCTCCCCTCACGCCTCCTATTCTTCCTGTTTGCCTTCACCAAAGAGCTTCCAACAGTATTTGTTTGTCTTATATTGTACACAGGTGGAACAGGAGGAACTGATTAGCTTGTGAAGCAGATACCGGTTGGATAGGGATCATGTGTGTGTTTCTCAAACACTAAGATGCAACAGTTATGGACATACAGTGGATCTAGAAGGAAATGTTCTTATAAAAAATAAACAGACGCTTGGGCCTTTCTGGATGTATACACTCTTTGAGCTCCTTCTAATTATTTCCCAAGGTTCTGCTCCTGTTCTACGTAGATTTCAAGCTTCTCCTTTCCTGTCGTTCCCTTCTAATCACCCCACACTGCTCCACCCACCTCATACCCCCTTCTGTTTCCATTTCACCCGATCTGCAACCCTGTGCCCCCTCACTTCCTCCTCATACCTTCCCGTATTTGCCGCCTCCATTTTCTCCCCAATTACAATGCACTGCCAGCGGGGTTGTCAGTGTTGCAGGGAGGAGAGCAGGGCACAGACAGACGCCTGACTGTTTGATCATGCTCCGCACATGCACGCAGAAAGCCACCCTGGATAAGCACACACTTTAGAGATAACGTTCTTGTATCATTTAAATGTTAATAGGTTTTCTATGGGCTCAAACCTACATTTATTATTGTGCAAATGAGCCAATTTCCCCGTATCGCTGCTGTCATTAGAACTGGCATGTTTAGTTGTCTGAACATAATTAGAATTATTGTACTGTAAGGAGGAGAGAAGAGGATGGAGGAGAAAAGAAATGAAAAAGGGGAGCTCATCCTCTGTTCCAAGTAGAGTGGGACAAGCTCTTTGGTGGAAGTTTCCTTTGAGAAAGAGAGAGACGCGCTCGCTCTCCTTTTCATCTCTCAGATTTACGGATCATCCCAATTTTCCCTCTGCATTCGTCTTTATAGTTTTCAAAAGGGACTGTTGGCACATTTTGCTTTGTTTTCGTGGCAGTTGCTTTCCTCTATAGAGCAAGAGAGAAAGTGAAGACAATAGCAACTAATGTACCACGGATATACAGTTGGTGCAGAGAGTACAATCAATGTTAGACGAATCAATTTCAATATCAGGGATCTGTAGGAGGCCCTGAAGCCCTGCTGCAGAGAACCAAACACAGCACTGATGTATTCCTCATGAGAAGATACTGGATGTGTGTGTTCGTTTACAGCCTGACGGTGTTGGATATTATGAATAGTAATGCCTTTTTCTGGAAAGTAAAATGCCTTCATTTACATTCAATCTCTTTTTTTGTTAGGCTGTCACAGGCAATGTGTCATTTGTCCTAAAACAGTAAACAGTAAATATAGGCTGATTGCTTGAGATTCAGGCATTATCCAGATTCATCACATCTGATGTCTGTGTTCTTGACTCTGATTGGTAAAAAGGAGAGCCAATCCAGATGCTGTACATGTTATTGTTTCAAGTTCTTGAGTTCAAACAGGCAATCTGACACTGTCACATTCTCTGAAAACAAACATGGCGGCCGTGGGAAGTAGGTGATCTGGTTTGGCAGCATTCGGCTGGCACTTGCTGAGAAGGCTGATGTCTTGTTTGGTGTAATAAAGATAGAATAATACATAATATCCATTTTGCCCCCTATAATTTTTATACCAACTAATATAATACTGCTACAAAAGCTTTCAAATACTATTATTTGATACTGGGATTTGTACTATCTAGTATCAGATGACAAAGACAAACATTTGCTACTTGAAGCTGGCAAACAACACACTCCAGCTACAATCGTGAGTATGATTGTGCAGTGTGCCAGACTGAACTCACCAGGAAGTGCAGTTGTTATTATTTTCCTCCAGACCCTCTTTTTGTTTTTACTCCAGACTCTGTAATGAAGTGGAGTCACTTTGGGAGCAGCAGGAATTTTTTGTGCCGCAGAGGAGCAAAGCCTCATCTGTTTGCATCTTTATTTTGATTTGTATGCATTTGTTCCGTCTCAAAAATTGGCTTTGCATTCAGTGAAATCACACACTAATGCCATCTAATGAGGCATTAATGACATGAACATGAAGGCGAAAGCAAAAAGGGAAGGAACTTTACCAATGTGATGAAGTGCCATGATTAATTAGACATTTAATGCACTGGATAAGTCAAAAACAGACTTTCCAGACTCTTTCTTTGATTCATTCATTGGAGAATCCTTGAATATCCCAAAACTACTATATTAAGTAACTAATATATTTATTGTTTTTGAAACGTACATTTATTATGGGATTTTCCCTGTGAACCATCACACTACAAAGTGATTGTATTGTATTGATTGATTGATAAGGATCCTGTCATATATTGGGTATTTTGTAGCTTTGACTTCAAAACTTAACACATTCTGGTTTTAGTCCTGCGGTATTTATTTGCCTTAGAGAGGTAGTTGTTGTTGTTCCCTTCACTGTTTTCCAGACTGATCCAAGAATTGAAACTGATGATCGTCTAGTCACAGTAATGGTACAAACCAACAACATCTCAATTCCTGGTACATAGCATGGATATCTTTGTCATGTAGTTGTAGCTGGTTAGAAGTAGAAAGATGATGATCAGAGCTGCAGGCCATTGGGGGTGCAGAATAAAATGGTGACCTTTAAGATTTATTATAACAAGTACACATTTCTTATGTCCATATTGAAATATGTGAATTGCAATCTGGACTGTAGCCAAGAGGGTAGTATCAGATTCTGCCGTCAAAGCTCACTATCCACAGAGATGTCAATCAACCGTCTCCCAAGCGACAGATGACCTCTAACTTATACATCCCCTCCAATCTATAATGACACTCCTCTGTTCTTCTCTTCCCTTTCATCTGAACCATCTTTCCATGTAGCCACCTACGTCTTCCATTTCCCATTCTGCTATTTCATCTCCATCCCAACCTGCTTCTTCCACATGCCCCCTTCCACTGATTTTCCTAATCCGTTCAAATCCATCCTCACATCCACTGCTTCCCTTTGTGTTCTCCGTTCCATTTTGCAAACTCTACCTGTGGCACCACTCCGGCTCTGTTGTCCCAGCATGTTTACGTCCTCACTGCCTGTAGTTGCATTTCCTCTCATTCTGAAGGCTCCCAGGCCGGATCCAGTCCGTTGAAGGCCATCTGTTATCCGATCTGACAGGACTGAGTATGGTTGTAACACTGGCACTGGCCACTAGCACTGGCACAGCCCTGTGTCTGGCTATGGCAGCACAAACCCAAGCACAGGCACGAGCAGACAGCCAAACAGACAGCCAGTTTCACACTGTGCTTATAAACAGTGTGGTTGCTCATTTACAGGCACCTGGCGACTATGCTTGAAATGGAATGTGGTTTAGTTTAGGGATTCTATGCACATGGCTTTCAATTGAAAGTAAGATGGTGCACTTAAATATTTGTTGTCGTTTTTGTGTATTTGAGTCCTAAAATATGAATTTGTGCCTGTTTGAATAATGACATGGCACATTAATATTATATACAATTTATAATCTGTAGGCAGTTCTGAATTTTGTTCTGATTTTGCTGCTACAGTCTTGCCTGGGTGTGCTAACCAACTTTGGCTTTGGCCAACTTTGGCTACTGTTGCTGAGTAACTGAGGGATATCAGGGATGGAATTGTAACAACGTCGCATTTCCCCCTTCGTCCTACTTGGTTTCAGGCTTGCAAATATCCAAGTGAACCAAACTACCGCTGCAAAAGTAATGCAAAAAACTCAAACTCCCTCCTAACAAATGACTAGGTGCTGCCAAAAGAAAACCAAAGAGGATGAAGTTTACCAGGACGGCCAGTTTGCATGGAGCAATGATCGATTGGCTTGAATACTCCACATTCTAAATCATACTGCATATTGCTTCATATTATGCAAAGAAGACACGCAGCATTCAGATGGCTGAACAGGAGAATGTGGTGCTCGTTGAGTTCATAAGGTCTCATGCATATACTATAGCACATCATGTCAGGCCGTCAGAAGCCATTGACGCGGCTCCCACAGACCGGTTTGACCTTGCTTTAATGGTTATTTAAATTTTACATCATGTGGCTTGATTTATTTAGTTGTGGCTGCTCTTATATAATAAAAAAAACATAACATCCGCAGGCATCTCCAAGCTGATCGCCTCTATTTTATAGCGAGTGTGTGTTTGCGTTTGAATGTATTGACACACAAGATCTTTTTAGAAGTTGGTGAGATATTATGACTTAAAGGGGTAACTTGTGCACCCTGTTAGCAGTATATTCAAACGCACATCTGAAGTGACACATTAAAGGGATAAGCCAGAGAAAACACACCGCCACAGGTTTACTACCTATTTGTACTGATTAGCTTCTATCAAATTAGCAGCCTTTGTGCTGAACCAACCAGATCGGCTCTTGAGACATCTGTTTAACTCCTCGTGTGGTTCACAGCTCCTTTCATCCTCCTACTTCACTTTGCCTCTTCCTCCACATTGACAACACATTATTAGACTATGACATGTAGTCTGCTTCACCTTCACTTGAAATCAGGTTACCCAGTCAAAAAGGTGTGAAATTGCTTACTGCCTTGTGAAGCGAATCTCTGTTCTCGCATTAATCCTGGTTTGTGGAGCCAAAACTGTGAGAGCAGCTTTTCTTCAAAACACATGGAGCATGCATACACACATGCAAAAACTCTCTCCACATCTCACCGCATGCATGTCAGGAGCAAGCGACGAACAAATCCTCTGTGAATTGTTGAATCTCGGAAACCCATCGATTCTTCTGTGCCGTGCGAAATGTGATAATCGCGCCAATTGTTTGTGATGTGACTGACATTGCAACTAGATAATTGGCAATGATAATTGAAGCGACTGAAAAAGAGCTGCATTACTAACAAGCCAAAAGCAGGCGGTAATGATGGCGGTAAGTGATGATTATTTTCTTTTTCACGTTCTTCCTCTATATAAGCAATTGGCTTGCTTTCCCCCATTGTAATAGTCTGTACATAATGTGATAAGCAGTTTGTTAATGTTGCTTAGGTAGGTAACATCTTAGAAGTGGATCTGGCGTCAGAACAGAAATGATCTCAATGACTTGGGGCAGATTCACACATACACATGCTATTGTACTTCATCAGCAGCTGTGACCTCTCTCTCTTTCTGTCTCTATCCATCACCCTGCCCACCCCCCCTCCCCCATACACACACGCACACACACACAAACCTCAAACCCACAACACAGCCCACAAGCCACTGGCTACTTGTTTGAAATCAGTTGATTTGACAATTAACACGGCTGAATAGTTGCTGTGCTGAAAGGCTTTGTATTGATTCTCTTTTATGTGAAGTTGGAAATTCACGTCACAAAGGATTATAATCAGCGCTTCCGTGATTATATGATTTGCAAGTGACTGCCTTAATTACAGCTCAAACCAGCTATAGATGGGACCTCAGAAACCTTACAGCGTGTATAATTGGTAAGCTAAAACAGCTTCAAACTACCTAATCAACTTTGCTCATATCAGTTTTTCCTGAAGGTAGATTTCTACTAAGAGGAGAAATCTGCTTCTTGCTATTAAAAATGTTGACATTTAAGCAGCGTTTCCCATCTAAACATAATTAACTTTACTGTCTTGAATCTGTTAAGGTAATACCTCATACCTCGTCTTATTAAACCTGGCTCCGCTACGATGTGCGACACAGAATCCAATTTATCAGAGGGAACAGAATCACACGTTCCGCGTAATCTTTAATAACAAAATATCATAAGCAGTGCATCAGCAGGTTATTCCGGGAAAGAGCTGGGATTAACTGTCAATGAGAGGGAGAAAAACATGTCTGTGTTCATCTTTTCATAGGGCCAAATCCCATGAGGATATTATGGCAACTATTCTCCGAGGTACCGCCGTACTTTAGTTGCCTGATTCGCTCATCAGTTTATTTATTTGATTTGTTTAGAACTTGTCTTTTATTCAATTTGTTTACTTCCGAGGTATCAGTGATGAAAAGAGGCTACAGGAAACACCCTGGCCTTTAAGACAAGTGAAACCTTCAGGCTTGCATGGTTGCCATTGGAGCATATCGATAACAGCTCGACCACTACTCTCCTGTGATTCTTGAATATCCTACTTGTTCACCTGGCATTCGTTCAGGGTCATGGAACGGGAACGGAAAGGAATGGTGTCTCAGCTGACTAACATGGTCTGTGTCTACATCTGTGTTCTTCTAACCTCACATGCTTGGCTTGTGATACCCGGCTCTTGAGTGGCAAATGTAAGCCTTTGATTCTAAGATGTTTCTCCCCTCTGGGTGGTGGGCTGCTCTACAAAGTCATAACACAGCACAATGGGCCCCTTGTTGTCAGATGATCGGACAGACTAGTGTGTGTGAATGTGTCTCTGTGTGTGTGTGTGTGTGTGTGTGTGTGTGTGTGTGTGTGTTGTCTAGTTTGTCTGAAGGCAGTTTCAAGTAACAATACATGTCAAAGCCCATGAATAAGCAGTCTGACTGGCAGATTCCTTTGTCTTCCAGACCTTTTCAATATTGTGTGAGAATGTCAGCGTGTTGATTGGGGATTCGCCGATTGGGGCATAAACAGGGATAAAAGTGGGCTTTAGGCATTTAGAAAAGCTTTTCACATTTTTGTCTCTCATCTAAAATGGCTTTGTGTTTTATTTGGTGTGTGTGTGTGCGTGCAAGTGTGTGCAAGGCTCTCACACTGTGTGAGTGATTGGAAGTGGGTTGTTCCTGGTGACATACTACATACATACAGGATGAGTACTCACACGCATGCTGTCATTCACACATTCACACACACTGTCAAGGCCCCAGCATACTTCAATACAAAAATGAACTTTCACAGCATCCATTCCAGTGCTCTATCTGTGGGGTCTGTGCAGGGCCCCCAAGGCTCACTCGTAGTCTTCTCTTCTCATGATACCTCCCACCGGCTGTAATTGGTCCAAATATCACCTGGCAGATTTGGTTACCCATGAGGAGCTGGCGGGCAGAGCCCAGACTTTTGTTGTGCTTCCTTCACTGCTTCCTCTGCGATAGGAGCAATGTGACTAAACTCAGCATTCGTAGAACTAACTGAACCTTCCTTCCTTCTCTGTTCAAACGGACAATCTCAAATATGGCCATGGCCAAATCCTCTTTCCATTACTGTTAAGCCTTTTTCACCTCGCCACCTCGGATTACGCCACCTAATGGCACATGGTGGTGTAAGAATAACTAAACTGTATCTTGTGTTTCAAGAAGGCAGTTTTTTGCTTACATCTACAGTATGTATATTCTGGGACCTTTTCACAAATTCACACACAGTCACGTTTAGGAATTATCACGCTGATTTATAGCTGATAATAATGAGGCACAGCGGTTTGAAGATGACCTGGTTTTTTCTGTAACGTATTGGATTTTCTGCAGCCCAGAGTTTACAACAAACTCTTCCAACCCAGAGAGCCACTAGGCTCTGTTTGTGCTTCGTTAGGGATTATAGTCAATTACATGCCTTTTCCAAAATGTCAGTCAGTACGTTTTCTACGCTGTTAATACTAGTATTTGTGCAAAATGTGTGTAAGGCGTATAAATGGACGGAATACACAGGGGTTCGTCGTTCTCTGAGTAGACATGAGTTGTTGCATAATCACTGTATGAGGTGAGTCTGCTTATTGAGGAAAGACTGTACACATGGAGGCGACAGACTCCAATTAAGACACTTACTGAATAAATTGATTTTACAATCACATAATCCTGGTCTGTGCTTCAGAGTAAGACTACAGTTACAAGTAACATTTGAAAAAAACTCTTTATTGGCTGAGCAGCATAATCAACATTATATGAAGTACATGAAAATGCACTGCAGCAGGCAAACCTGGAGAGAAGTGACCATAGGATTTTCCTTCAACTCATTTGTCTGCATTAAATGGTGGTCTACAACTACAATGTTTAGAGTGATAGAACAGTGTTGTTGCTTGCGTCTGTTTTCCACAGTCACAGGAGTGAGGAAAAGAGAATAAAAGTGAGTGAATGTACTCTTTCCACTTTAGTGCTCCAGTGGATTCAATTCCACCCACCGTGCAGTGCCCACTGGATGTACACAAATTGGATGTGTGACAGTTATGCATTAACCAATGCAAACTTAGACAGTATTTATTGCTTCTACATATTTTAGGGCAGCTACTTTGTCCATAATAAGAAATATAAAGACTCTAGACGGAATATCATAGTAATGTTGTGCTTGAGTACTAATGTAACAAACGCACATTTGAATACCCTGCTGCAGTAGATACCAGCCCTGCTGAATACACACTTGCTTCCATCAGCAACTTGCCACATTGTATGCTCACACATTGCTGCCACTGATCTCTTTTCTTTTCTTTATCTTACTCGCCCTTGTCATCGTTACAAAAACAACACAATGAAAGAAATTGCAGCGCAAACACCCAGAAACAAGAATGTGCTCAACAGCTAATAACTGTCTAAATACTAACTCATATATTATTGTTTTTAGTACAGAGGCACAGCATCTCCTCTGGCATTATTACAGCTCAAGCAGCAGCAAATTAGACTGGCGAGGGGCAAGGAAGCGTTGCATGGAAGAAATCCCTATTTAAAGGCAAAAGAGGAGCAGGGAAAGGAAACCAAAAAGGAGGTGAATGTGACTAATTAGATTTGACAGAGCTTGGCTTGGGGGCGGCTACGGGGAAGGAGTGCGGGGAGACAGGATGTGAGTGAGGACAGGGGTGGAGTTGGAGCCGGGGGAGGGTATTTAACCGCATATCAGGTCATAGAAATCAAAGCCCGGGGGCACTGTCAAACCAAACATGTCCCACTCGATGAGGTGCAAGAGCAGAGACGAGCCGTGACCTCTGATCTTCAACCTAGTCACATTCTGGAAGAGGTCAGGGAGTTAGCGTGTACCTCTGCGTTTGGTGTGTTTAGCCCTGAAGGGTAAATTTCCAAACTGATGAGGATGGATTGGCAGGCAAGGAGAAAATGGCTGATAACGCATTAGATACTGTGTATAGTTTTACACAGAGCCCTTAAGGCTGTTTCAAACTCTGAAGGTGGCCTATTTTGCATGGAGGGAGGTGGAAAGTTCACGTCTGGATTGCATAGAATAAGTGTAGCAGAAGATTCTGGTTCAATGTGATTTGCACTAATTGTACAAGGTTAATGTTTTGTATACTGTTGCTTGCTATGTTGAATTTATAGAAGCAGCAAAATCACACGAAAGCTCCTTAACCAGCAACAGGGAATCTATTGATTTTTCTGGTTGTTTCCCCTCCGATAATGGACGAGAAAACAAAACATAACAACCCTGCAGGTCCCTGGTTAAACTCAAGCGGAAATCCTACAGTTTACAACGCTAAGTACTAAAACAGCAAATAGGAAAAAGGTTGATTTTGGTCAGATTGGTTGCAGATTTTCCTCCATCACGTCCATCACCGTCTGTCTGTGCCATCTTCTTTCCATTCCGGTTTCATTAAAGTTCCTTTGACTTTCGATCCACTGTTTCATCACATACAGTATATCAATAATTGCCTGTGAGTGCCTGAAACAATAAGATTCCCTTCTTTCTTCACTCAAAGTGAGCACAATTAGGAGTGCTGGATTTTATTCTTTGGCAACGCTGTGTTTGCTACTGCCTCAGGGTTTTCTTGACACAGTATGGATAGGATTATTATAGTATTGATGTGTAGTCTCTCCTTTCCCTCTGAAACTTGCACAAACACAAACTCACACACAATTTATTATTCAAGACAAACAAGTGTGCTTTTCACCGATGTATGATGTTTTTATTATTATTTTGGCATAATCAGTTCTTTGCAGGGTGGCCTCAATGGAGTAAAAGTAGGCCACAAGAGGCCATGTGTGCATGTTTGTGTGTACATGCACATGGGGTTCTGTGTGCATCCGTGCAGGTTGCAGGCCCAGGGCCATATTAAGCCTTCCTACATAACAGACTTTCACTGAGCTGAACGCATGATGCCTGACCTGAAACAAGCCTGAAAAAAAGAGCGGGAGAGGGATTGGAAAAATAAGAGTGTTTACTCACTCCCTTGGATCGGTTCATTTGGGCATGTGTGAATACCGCAATCGCACTCCGGTCCAAACCAAATCAAACAGTCCGAGATCGTCTATAAGGGGCGGACTCGGCCCGCTTGCAATCACTCCGTGGAACGTTTTTTTGCACTGAGAATGCAACCGACTCAGTAAACTCACTTGCTGTGCTGAATATGCGATGGAAAAGAGTTTGCTGATAATACCTATAGGCTCGTTAATTATATAGATCCTATATAAATATTATTACAGATCACATCTTCAGAAGAGAAATTGTTTATGAACATCTGGTTAATTGCCTCCATCAGAGCGTTTCTGTTCACACACATGCTGCATACACAAATACCCAAACATTGGATTTTTAAAGCACGTAGCATATAGTGCGTCTGGAAAATCAATACATCAATAAATAAAGAGACAGAAGAAACCAAGAACACAATGAGAGGGAAAAAGAAAATGAAATTTTAATTGCTAAAAGCTTACATGATAGATAACCAAATATGGTAAAACTAAACACGCATGCACAAATTAATTCACTCCTGTTTAGCATCGCTTATCATTCCCATGTGTCTGTTTGAAAGTGAGAGCAGATAACAACAAAGTGTATGCAGCAATCTTCAGTAATAATCAGGAAGCCCGTCCCCGAAAGATAAGGGAGTAAAAATATCTAAAAAGGGAAGAAAAAAACATCACAGTCGACTCTCTCTCTCTCTCTCTCTCTCTCTCTCTCTCTCTCTCTCTCTCTCTCTCTCTCTCTCTCTCTCTCCTCGTCCTCTCCCTCTCTCTCCCTCCCTCTCTCTCTCTCTTTCCCTCTCTCTCTCTCCTTCTCTCTCCCTCGCAATGTGTCAGTCTCTTTTAAGGCGCTTTCTGCCTCGCACGACTGCCCCACCCTTCATCTCATTTATCTGCCTGTTTCACCCGCTCATCTTCACCTCTGCCTCATTTACAAATCGCGCCTCTCCTCGGGGGAACGTTAACCCCGGCCGTCCGTTCGCCAGGCCTGAGGCCATGATTAGAGAGTGGGGAGAGAGAGAGATAGAGAGAGAGAGGGAGTGCTGAGAAGACGGGCAGGGAGGTGAAGGAGGGGGGGAGGGTGTTGGCATGTCTGCAGCATGCATCACCCAGACACACACACACACACACACACACACACACGCACACACGCACACACCAATCCAGCATTGAACAAATCTCTGTGTTTCTACGGTTAGGCGTGAAAAGTCTATTTTCATGCATTTATGTAAACTGACCGATTATAATAAATGCATAACTGTATCATTATTTCAATTTCGATGCATGCAACAACACAAATGCAGCAAAGGCAAAGTCACAAACGGTTGGGTTCCAGACATGGAATTAAAGACACCTTTTCAACACTCATACCACAGCTACATGTCTTTAAATAGCTGTGACGGAACAATTATTGGAAGACAATTTCAATTGTTACACTCAATTTAGAATTTCAAATGTGATATGTGTGGCTTCTGTGGTGGTCTGTTGTTTTTCTTCTTGGCTGAAGTCGGATCAGAAAAAGCCAAAGAAATTTGAAAATTTGCACCACAATTTGAAAGCTTTGATGTTGTTTACTTGCTGGAATTCTAACATCCAAAGCCAAACGCCGACAACCAGACTTAAAATTTGAGGGTTGTGATGTTCAAATATTTTTTTAACATCAGTGGATTGTTTTGAACAGTTCTGCGCCTTATGACTTACGGCATGGCACGAGCTAATTACCACGAGTCGGGAGGTCGTGTTTAGAGTGAAAGTCATACACCATGAAAGCAAGGGCACAGTGTGTTCTCGAGGTGGAAAGGAGCTTTTACCAGGTGACCTCGCTGGAAGAACCGAGTACCACTGAGCGTGCTTCGGAAGATTGGTGTCAAACAAGTTCAAAGTTCAAAAAATTTGATCTCAGAGCATTTTCAACTCAGCACTTTTATCGAGCGCTTCCCTGAGCTGAGTTGCTGCGTTCCCTGTTGATTTCCTCCAAAGTCTGGTGTCTCTGCTAGTCGCTCTATAAAACTAAATTACTTTGAAACGGTATATTTGTAGAGATTCTGTATCTGAATCTTCATTTTTTTGTTCTTGCAGTAGTGTACAAAATTGTAAACCAAGAGTCAAATACAACAATATCCATCACAAGAGTTACTTCCTGACATAACACAGTGATTGCATAGTAAAGGAACCATCCATGAAAAGGGGAATGACAGCATTTTAATGCGTGTAGTAATCACGATGCAGGTTAGTGTCACTGTCACTTACGGTATGTTTAATTACTTTAAATGGTCCATTAACTCTGTCTATGTTCCGGTCCATGAAACTAAACCAAACCAAACCAATGGTAAATGCAAACGGTGGTCTGATGTATGAGCTAATTTAGTTCAGTAAACACAAAGATTCATTATGTTATTGGTTAAGAAGGTGGGAGTAAAAAAGGATCATTTATTTTATTTTTTTCATCTACCCTCTTCCCTTGTTTCATCCCAATGAAATCTCTCATCTCTGCTCCAGGCTCCCCTCCACCCCCCCTTCTTCCCTTCCTCACCTTCCTCTCGTTCACCCATCTTCTCCATCATCCCCCAATTCTGAAACCTTTCCTGAAACAGCTTACTTTGTCGTTTCCTCTAAACACCCACCCCCCCGCTGCCCAAGTCTTGACCTTTACCCTGTGTCCAATTTCCTCTTTAGCTTTTTGTCTCTCTTAACCTATTATCTAGTTGGCCATCATCCCTCCTTCGTCTCCCCTCTGATCCCTCCATCCCTCTTATGCACCTTATAGATTCTTCCCTCCTTCATGTCTGTAATTAGATCTCTATATTTCTTTCTTCTTGCCTTGCTCTTTAGCTCCACTTTCTTCATCTGCCTCTATACCTCTCGTCTTCCCCTGTGATCATCCTTTTCTTTCCAAATATCAATCCTCATTTCCAACCTCCTTACATCTCCTTTCCTGTCATCAGGCTGCTCTGATCATTCCCTCTAGCTTTCGTTCTCTCTCCTCCTTCCCGCTCCCTCCCCTCCCTTGCTGGATCCTGACCTCCATCATCCCTGTGATCATCCCTACAGAGTTGAGGCCATCTGTTCCTGCAGGAGAATCAAGCGCATCCTAGCCACCATTGCCAGCCAGGATGTGTGCATTTATGTGTGCCAGTTTATCTGTGTGTGTGTGTGTGTGTGTGTGTGTGTGTGTGTATGTTTGGCCACTTATTCCTCTGTGAGTATCTGTAGAAATTGTCAGTGCTGCATATTCATGACACTAAGGGTAAAGAACCATTTCCTACCTTTTATAGAATTATCATTCAGGTGCTCCCCATCATTGATGGATTGCTGCATAAACCAAATCACTCCATGTCTAATGCATGATGGATGCATATGGATTATATAGAGATGATTATAGCTAATAAAGGTGATACCTGTTTGTGCATATGAAAATAGGTTCTCGCTTACCCACACTGAGTATGTGACAGTATACATACACACACACACACACACACACACTCTTGCATACATGCGTATGTGTGTGTATGTGGTAACAGTGTGAGTTTGGGCCCTCTGTGCTCTCCCTCCTCGATTAGGAAGTAAACAATGTTTATTCAGGAGCAGCTGTCTAAGGGAGATGGTTGCAGATACACACACACACACACACACACACACACACATACAGAGAGAGAGAGAGAGGGAGATAAGGAAACAGAGAAGATGAAGGCCTGCAAAAGAGAGAGGCTGATTAGTGGATCTATGAAGCCAAGAAGCAGAGGCCCCAGTGGAGAGGACACACACACACACACACACACACACACACACACACACAGAGAAGTGAATGAAAGATATTCAGATATTTCCACAAAGACAGACGGGCACTTGAAATGACCATTATGAATACATTTTAAATTGGGCTGTATTGAGAGTTACGGCTGTCATTGAAAACTCCTCGGCTCCTTAAGTGAAACAGAACGGTGGAACTTGCAGTGAACTCAAACCCAAACAAAAGAAACCATGAAGGAAGACCTCAGTGCGACGCTTCCATGTGTTACTATTACAGTCTTTTATTCCTTTCTTGTCTCATCACGTTTCACATCACATTTTCAGCGGTTACGCGTTTCTCTGATTTAAGTAAAATGTGATATACATGTAGCTTCACTTCTCAGTCAGTCGTGAATACAAAGAAACAGTGTTCTGTGTTGCAGGGTTCAGAGAGTGTGGGTGGGGGAGGTGCGTAAAGAATCTTTGCTCTCCACTATAGAACTGTGAAAAGCAAAAGGACCAAACTTCAGAAATCCTTTTCAACCAAAACAGCCATGACTTGCCATCTGATCCACCCATCTCTTTCTCATTCCGTTCATCCTCACCCTCTTTTCTCAGCAGCAGCAGCTGTGTGTGTTCCTCCTCAGGGTGATTCCTCCTCTAGCAAGATGGCCGGCTTTACCAGGGTGACCCAATTTAGCAGACAGCACTCACACTGTTGATGGATCTAATTAAAATATGTGTACAAAACGTTTTAAGGCCAGTGGTAATCAGGTTTACAGTGTGAGCTTCAGTCAACCTTTCATAATCCACTGTAGCCTTTACAAGGAGGTCTTATTTTATGGAGTTTGGTCCTTTTTTACATGGCATTATTGTTTTCATTATACACACGGGGGTTATATTTTCATAGCACTGCGATCAGTTAATCGTAACTCAGGGATTTTTTAACCATACAGGATTCTGAATGGCCTATCAATGCAAATGATACTGTGTAAATCTAAAGTACTACATAAAGCTGCCACTGTGTAGTATTCATTAGAGTCCTGGGGAATAATCTCAGAAAAAAGCTGCTGTATTATGTGCAATGAGAACAATTCATTTGATTCGACAACGCGCTCTCGCTCTATGCGCCGGCCTCCCTGCGAGCCTCATATTGGAAAACAGCAGCCACACGCAGCATCTTCAAAATGTCGTTACCCACTCCTGTTAATACATATTGCATCTCTGTGTGTGTGTAAGTGGAGGATGGACGTTCCAATTTCATAATTCAGTGTGTTATTTATTTTGAATGGACCTTGAATTTGATTAACTCAAGGTTGTTTTTTGACACGTACAAGCTTTTGTCAGGTCAAATGAGTCATGAAGGAGTAATTATGTCATGTATTCATAATGTGAAGAGAGTCTTCCAGTTGTCTCACAGTTCATTGTATGTGTTAATGTTGCCGTTCTGTTAAATCTTGCTTGGTTTGTGGCTCAAATGATAACTACGATTACAAACACATCCCAACATCCAAGTGTGAAAAGGGAGCAGACACTGATGTTGTTATGCGAATAATAACAGGAATTAAAACAAGTCTCACACTTGTAAGTGAGCTCAACTGTTCATTCATTTAGCACTTTTATAAGAAAAGGGTTTGTTGTTAATAATTCTAGACAGGACAGCAGGCAGGACATTGAAGCTGGCCCTTGGTCTACACATGGTCTCCTTCTCCTTCTGTAAACTCAGCTGAGGGAGATTTGTTCCATTTGCTTTTACTGGTGCTGCCCTCTGACTTAAACGCTTCCAAAGCAGAGGACAGGAAATGCATATTTAAAGATTTATAACAGAGTGCTATAAATGCTCTGAAACCCACCTCTGCCTAACGCCTTTTGAAGGAAACGGTTTAACTTTAAACATAACCAAGTCTCATTCTTCACCCAAAGCAGGAGACCAAAGGGTCATGGATGCCACTGTGAAGTCAAAGCAGTAGCTTCTCCATACACACAGGAAAGGAAAATTACTTTTGGCACTCCGATGCTATTTGTCTGTACTTTTAACACTCATATGAGCTATATTTGTCTCCGTTATCCACGTTGAGCAAGATGAACTTCCCCTGAAGGAAATGATTCCAGAGCCTATCAACGTTCCCTCTCGTCATATCTGAATGCTGTGATTTTAATGTTCCTCGCGTACTCTGTGTTTTTCAATATTCAGGAGGAGCATGTGTTCACTGACGCACAGTTTGGCTCTGTATTAAGGTTTGGCTCACAGCATTAACTTATGGCTGTTATGTGTTTTTATGCCAGGTAGCTTTTAGCTCTCTGATCTCTTGCTGATTCCAACTCTATACAGTTAGCAGATGGTGTAGCCTCTTAAGTTGTATGATACTAATTTGGTATCCGCCCGTCCATTTGTTGTGATGCTGCTTGTTTACACGGCTTGTCCCAATTTTTGCATAATTAATTCTTTTTTTTTTTGCACAACTACCCTTTTCTGGGAGCCTCAACCCTTCACACACTCATTGGTCTATTCTCTCTCAGTCTTTTTGTCTTCTTCATTATCACAGTCTTTTTTCATTTTATCTCTGTGCAAATATGACTGCAGAGTACAACAGAAGTCTTAATTAAAAAAGGTTCTTTACACACAGGCTAAAAGTCTTGATAGCATGATGTTTTCCATCTGTCTAAAATGAATGCTGCTCAGTGTGACGGCAAGGCTCAGGCTGCGATTAAAAACCACTGTTATGAAAGACGTGAAGACAAAGGATTATGGGTGAATTAGCAACTGGTCTGCACAACAGGTGGCCTGCTCTCTTCATCAAATCATCCATATTCCTATTATCATATCAACGTGTCTGTCATTGGCGAGGCTAGGATTGGAGATGCTATTGTTTTGGAGACGTTTCTACGATTTAATTTGCCTCATTAGCATTCATGAGGGGAGAAACTTTGCTCTTTTCAAAAGGTTTTGTTTCCGTGTTCAAACTGGATGATTTCACTGTAATCGTTTATGATAAAGGTATACAGTTTACAAACCTATACAAGGTGCTTTATCAGTTTCAATGTCTTTATCCACACCGTATCTTAAAGTCAAACGTTCTGAATTCCCTCCACTTATTTCAGTGATTCCCACATTGTGTCGGTTTCATTTCCCTTCACTTATATTGAGTCTGCACTTTCACACTTTTCACTTTCTAAGTGCACGCCAATGTCTTGATTGACATTTTCAAAATAACAGACAGACCACAAAGTGTCCGACATGTTCGGAGCGGATCGATCCAGCGAGTCAAGATCGGCATCTCTAGTTTACGGCACATTTCTGCTCGCACCCAAAGCTTCAGTACATTTCCTTAATAACAGCACAGCAAATGACATAACAGTTTATCTCCCTCCAACAGCATGACATCTAAAAGTAACAGCTAAACCCCGCTGAAGCATAATTTACCTTTTTCGCTTGTCTCTCCCTTTCTCACACACTCACTCTCACTCTCCCTCTCTCTCACACTCACACGTGCACACACACACACACACACACAGCGCACAGGAAAAAACTGTTGATCCTTGTCCCTTCCTTCCGACAGGAGATTCTCTGGGGTATTGAAGTATGTACAAGCTGGCATGACGTCTGGAACAACAGATGGGAAATATTCTCCCAGGTGAAGAAAATATCAGAGGTCCTTTCTAAGAGAACACGGAGAGAGCGGAACATAGCTGCACAGACATTATACACGCTATTTTAAAACACATTACTGCAGGGTGTTCACTGTTTAGTACTGAAACCTTGTACATGTTTTAACTGTTATTGTGGGGGGGGACTGCACTTAACTTTATACACTAACATACTGTACATGTAAACATATTCATGTACGAAGATTAGACCTCAATCTAAAAGGCCCTTTTCTCCACTTAGTAAGTTCAATATTCCATTATGTATGGAAATTGAACTGGCTGTACTTATTTCTTAATTGAAATCAGGATCAAAATGAACCTGTAGTATGTTTGACTCGTCTAGAAATAAATTCCACCTATTCGCCAACACGGGAAAAAATACAAAACCTGGTTAGTGGAGCTTCGCTAGATATTTAAAGCACTGAATACTGCAGATAAAGCATATATATACAAACTCATACACCGGAATTCAAAAGCAAAGCATTATCTTTCCAATAGCAGACTTCTCAGTAGGAATTCCCTGAGGGGGAAAAAAACACACAGCAGGATTCAGCAGCTTTTTTTAACACTGACAATAAATTATTCGCTAAGCTTGTGGGATTCAGAAATATTAATCCTCCGTAGTGTAAGCTTGTGGCTACAATACCTTCGCCCCAAACTGCAGGGGATTGTCAAATCTAAATCCAGTAATAAAATCAGCTGTTACACGTGCGAGGCCATTTTGACATTTCAAGATGCACATTTGGCTTTCGATTAAGTTCATTTCCTATAGTTTTGAATGTCACAACATCCCACATTGAGTGTTTCTCATGTTTTAATAACTGTGACCTTTCCCTTAAGCCAATTCCAATGACAGAATCAATTTCTTGGTGCTGGAAAGCAACGTAGGATTGGATTTTCGTTGGAAGGTAATGGTCAGCTGGTCTCGGCGGTCATCACAGAGGAGCAGAGTGGGAGCCGGTCTGTTTGTGCAATGTGCACCGACCTCACATTATTAGCAACGTAAGGAAGCTTTCCCTGCCGACTGCCCCACATACACATCCACCTGGATACATTCTTGGTGTTGGAGATTGGGAGGAACCAAATCTCCGACATCAGTGAATCAGGTATTGCCGCCCTTCTCAAACTCTCAAACTGCTTGTTGAATTTCAGCCAAACCAGGCAAACATTTGAGCTCTGAATGATTTTTGTAAACAACTGTCAAATCAGGAGTCAAATCATAAAAAGTACAGCGCATGACTTCACTTAGTGCTGAGGCTGATAATTATAAACCTGAGCTTTTTTCATTGGCCAGGCAGTGAATCCTGAGCCTTCTACTTGTACCTTTGCCGGTTTGGTTTTTTGTACTTATCATGTCCATTCTAAACTCATCTCTTTTTTGTCTTTGAAGTACAGGAAGAAAAAAAGTATCTTAGGTATCAGATTGATGGAAAGCCCGGGACATTTGACATTGACACTCTCTCTGCAGTCTATTTTTGTCGATGTTAGTGTAAAAAAAATGAAGATTAACCTCATGTACATCAAATCAGACGTATTTATAAATTTGGGGGTTGAGAGTCGATGCCTTATTTAAACGCCTCAGCGAAAATAAATATATAAAGAAAGAAAGGGAGGAATATGAAAGATGCCGCGTGATTGCTTCGTGACAGCTGAGTCACACGGTTTAAACACAAACACACCCACCCGCCGCTCAGACAGAATCCAGCGTTGACATCATATTAATGCAAACTCTGTCTTATTTCTTTCTTCTTTATATTTTCTCACCTAGGAGGGGATGATTGTTTAACCTTAACTTGCCTTTCTTCAGCATTTTATTTCTTGTTTTCAGTCGGCTGACTCGCGGGTCATCATGAAGTGGATGTTTTTACTTATCTCCCCCAGAAAGATTGTTGAGTCCTTGCTTATTTAGACACTGTATCCAAACAGGGAGTTGACATTGCAAAATAGAGCAACTACAAAGAAAACATAGCTCAGGATGCCATTTCTGTTTACTGTCAGACAAACAGTGCTGCACAGCATGAGCACATTTTGGATTCACAATCCATTTAATCAGTGAATAATATGGTCAAACAGTGTCAGAAGAGCTGCAAGCTTCCCTGCAAAATTCACAAATGTATGAAAACAACAAGGAAGCTTCCCTACAAAATATGAATGCTTTAGAAATCATATAATTACATGGAAACTGTGCTTTCAATGTATTATTCATTGCAGTTCATTGCATGCATGCTGGGATTGAATGTACCACTGACAGAATGAACCCATACTTGGGTAGGCCATTCTCTCATGATTGCTGCATTTATCTCTGAATAAATTTAGAATTAACCAATCAAAAGCTTTCAGCTGTTGAGTAAAATGCAAGCAACTTTTAATTCTTACCCCCTGTGTATAAAATTCACAGTTTAAAGATTCCTCGTTGAAGACATTGAGATGTGAGCGTATAGACCTCTGAGGGATACAGGATCTCTGGCTGACAGCTCCAGCATTTTGTATGTAAAAAGCCAAGTGATACGCACACAACACACTCTTACACACGCACATGCGCAAAACTGTTCGAACAAACACAGTAAGTGGCATCTGCACCGACTGAAAAACAAACAAATGCACAGGCAGACAGTGACAGTCAGGGCAATGTGTAGACTCGCATGTGTGCACACATGCGCAAACATCACACACGCATGCACACACACCCTGAACTCTTGTGTTGATCAGAGACTGTTACAGTGTCACCCAACTCCCCAGCTCAAACCACACAGGAGATGGCTCTCTGTCACTGACGCCACTCTGTAGACAGCCTCATGCAACCCCTGTCTGCTACCTGCGTGTGTGTCTTAGTGTGTGCGCATGTGTGGGGGTGTGTGTGTTTGTCATGGGAACTGAAATATTTCCTCACAGTTGAAAATGTACCCTCTCTTATACTATTCGATCAAATCTGCTTTCCAGCTATAATTCCTCAGTGTTTATACGCAGCAGCAGCACAGCATGAGTAATAT
Source organism: Genypterus blacodes (assembly GCF_046128005.1). NCBI lineage: Eukaryota > Metazoa > Chordata > Actinopteri > Ophidiiformes > Ophidiidae > Genypterus > Genypterus blacodes. Next base: position 96,762 of record NW_027466852.1, on the reverse strand, counting down.
CAATATCAGTTTAATTGACTTTGAAATAAAAAGGTAAACAGATCAAAGCTTTTTAGTATCATTGCTTCCATTTTTATAAAGCTGACAAAGCCGAGTTAAACAGGAGAAAAAAAGTGAACATATTTCCCAGAGCTGCAGTTCAAAGTGTCTAATTCTACAGCTTGTTTTACAGTTTTGGCTACATAAACTAAAAAAGCTTGTTGTAGTGAATATTACACTGTTTCCCTACAGAGAAGGACATAATTCTTTTTATGTCTCAGAAGGCCCAGAGAAATGTAGAATCTAAACACAGCTACAAAGAAAATAGCACAGACTCTTGTGTTCCCTGTGTTTTGACATCTTCAGGCAGAATGCCACAGCTGAGCTAATGGTGTGGTAAGCGATAAAATGTAGGTTTATGAGGGATTAGTTGGCTGTGTGTGCAACTCAAACACACACAGACACACAAACGCACACAGACACATGAGATTCCCCAAGTTTAGCAATGCATTAGTGGTGTTTACGACAGCTTTGAGTGGAGCTTACCCCTGCTCCAGTCGTGTTCGCCCTCACACGCACGCACTCACACACACACACACACACGCTTATACTGGCTACTGAGGCCACTATGACAAGGGTTTAGTTAAAGACTGGAATTCTCAGTCACAGATGGTCAGGTCGGGGGAGGGGGGTGTTAGATGTGGTGTACATCTACCATTACGTCACGCTGGGCTTCAAAGGGAGAAGAGGCATAAAACGATGACCAGGAAGGGATCTCATTTGAGCCTATACCTCCACCAAGGCTGAACAAACGCAGACGCAGTTGAGTGAGGAAAGATAATGAGGGTGATAAGAGGGGCAGAGAGACATGAAGCGGCAGCAGGGGAGGATCACTGTGCAGGTGAACAGCAACAAAGTGAAAAGAATGTAAAAGGAAACATACAGAGGGAGGGGAAGAAATTATGTTAAGTGCTATTTAATAAGTTTAAACGAGCGTAATCTCTGCTGCATGCATTATTGATCCATTATTAAAATCCCAAATAGCCCTGCATTTAACAGGAGCTCGGATTTATCCCAGCTCACAGTCTACAGCCAGGGACTGTGAGTGTTCATGCTCTTTAAGGAGTCCCAGCCCGACTCCACAAAGACTCTCATTTACTGCAACACGTTTTATTTCCATCCAACTACTGTCCACTACAAACATCTTTAATCTTGTCTCTAAGCTAAACGGCAAGGTGGAGTCCAGCAATGGAATATATCCGCCACAATTTCTGTGTGTAATGCAAGTTTCAGGGATGGGTGCTTGGTACAAGTGTGTGTGTGTGTTTGGAGTCACTTGGTCATATCTGTCCAGAATAATAAGGTGCCCAGAAATGTGCTATGCTAAGAGAGTTTGGTAGTTAAACTGCAGCACAGATAAACACTTCCCTCTCTCTTCCAAATCTCAAGTAAAATATTAAACGTGTTTTCTTTGTTATGGAAATCTTTCTGTGTGAAAAGACAGGCTGTGCTTGATATAGGCCACACAAACACACACACACACACACACACACACACACACACACACACACACACACACACACACACTTAGCTAAGAGCTTAACAAACAGTGGAATCTTCTTAAATCTATACTAATCCATTATCCACTGGGTGTGCTGTTCCTGTCTCCGAGTGGGAGGGACCAAAGTGTGTGCGTTGTGCTTAGTGATGTTGTTTGTGTTCACGTTAATGGTAGCACATGTGTAGTTTGTGACTTTTATAGGTATACGTGTGCCTGCAGTGTGTACATTAAGTTTAGCCGTTGCTGCTACAATGGTGGCTTCCTCCCTTGAGGTACCCATGATAACTCAATAAAGTACACAATCAAAATCCAAATGCAGAGAAAGGCAACAAATTACCCCTCATGCCCCCTCTTCTTGAGCACATCCATGTGTGTACGCGAGAAGACAGTTTGGTTAATGAGGCAGCATCTGTTGTATTCTCTACTGCGACGAAACACCAATCAAAGATGATTATGATGTTGACAAAGTTACCCAGCAGATAGCACTTACTACACCTCTGCAGGAGCCGCAGCTCTTAAATGAAGCCGGAGAAAACGTGTTCATCAGCTTGATTTTAGATGCCGTCACAAATAAATATGACTTATGAGCTGTTGCGGTTATTAATGTCTCCAAAATGATGCATTACATTGTAAATAAATGAATTAATGTAAAATTATGGATATATGAAGCTGCTGATGCAGAGCAGACTACAGTTTTGCCTCCACAAGGTGCTTTGTGCATAAGTCAAACATCATCAGAATGTCGTTAGGAGAAGTTCAGCAACTATTGAACTCAGTAGATTCCAATTTGATCAGCTGACACTTTTGAGTTTTCAGATAAAATACATTCTCCCCGTTAACCAATGATAACCTGAGCTCTTGCAAAACTGCAGTGAATAACTTATATAATGACCCATAATGTTTAATTCACTAAAATAAATACTATAATAACTATACTTTAAATCTGTTATTGCCATGCCAGAAATGTTAATTATATCTTCGAGAGAGATTCTAATGTGTTTTCAGATGTATTTGCCCCACGGTGTTAGATTTTCACAGAACAACAAAGAGGAATTTCAGATTGACATTGAACTGAAAACCATATGTGTATTAACTATATCAATAATACCAGGGCTCAACATCTGATTCCCTAAGCATTAGGGTCACAAACTGGGTCTAATTCCGTGAACACATGTTGTTGAGGGATTGTTGGTTTATGATTCAGTCATCTAGGAATAGTGTAAGTCTATTTATTACTTAGTGACTTTAGTGCCAAGAGCTTCTACCAGGCGGACGATTATCTTGACCATTAAGCTGAAGGTATTTTCATATTTTCATGATGGTTATATTCATGATGTTAGAACAAAGAGCTGCTTACTTCCCATTTTAAAACAGAAAATGCATTATTCCAAGTGGTTATTTTCCTTTTTGTGTATTTCTTCATTGCTTATTTGCCTTGCTTGTTTTTTCTGCTCTTCAAATATACCACAAAAGCCAAGTGTGGTACCATGGACACCGGATATGTTGTTTAAAGCATCCCTAGCTCTCATGTCATTAATAATAATGAAAAATAAATGTCTCTGTAATGTGAAAGGGTTACTCACAGTAACAAACAGGTAATTATAACCAAACTGAAGCTCTATGAAGCTTTCAGCCTATTTCAGTTAATTTCTTTGTTTTTGTAGTGCACAGTGGGCAGCCATTTCTGACAAATACACTCTAATACACTGACTATACACAGTCTGCACAGCATGAAGTGACTGAAACACAATTTAAACTAAGGGCTGGTGAAAAGAGTCAAGCATCTAGCAGGTAAGCGCCAAGATTCACGAGGCGGTGGAGACCAAAACAGAGCAAAAGGGAGAGGGAATATTACAGGGGCCAGAAACACAACTCCCATGTTGATGTAGCTGTAAATCTGCTGTTAACAGGACTCAGGGCTGTGTGTTTGTTGTCATTTGTCTGCCCCAAATGATCAGAAATTCACTGCATCTATTCCACAGTCACTACTGCATTGGCCAGATGTGCCAACATTAATCATCATTTTGGATTTTGGAAATATTTTTCAAGAAAGTGTCAATTCACTGTAGATCTTAATTTTACCTAACATTTGCCCTTATTTTGTATGTTTCAAATAACCTATACTGAATGACATTGTCTGATCATCTCTCTCTCTCTCTCTCTCTCTGTGATTAAGCGATCCTCAATAACCACCGTAACGTTTTGCACCTGCTTCTCTCAGGTGATTACAAACAGGCCCAGTTTTCTCTCCGGCAGCAGTCAAACAACAATGATATATCAGTTCGACCACACATCTGAATGAATCTCTATTCCCTCCTCTCATATTTTTGTGGTCTCACATATCGCATCAACCCAAACGCAGTTTTCAGCAGTGGCATTTTTCTGCCATTTTACAGACACAGTCAAGACCTCAGTGGCTCTTAATAGATATGGAGAACTACTATTTGACTCATTTGCGACTGTGGTTTCCATAGTCCAACGCTGATACTTCTTCAACAAAAACTGATGATTATAAGATTTTAGATGCTTAAGAAAAAACAATTAAACTAATTAAAGAAAATGGTGAGCTTGAAATGTCACCACAAACTAAGTATTTATCTTCTAAGAGGCATCAACTATTTTGTAACTTGTCAGTTATATCAATTATGGAATATAGGATGGTGGATGCAAATCACTTTTGTCAGCTTCAACTTGTTTAAGAGAAAAAAAAGTTTTAATTGGAACAGCACCAACACTGCAATTTAGCAGTCTGTATGTTATGAGGCTAAGTCAAAATGCCTATGAAAGGTGTAGGTGCTCAATGAATGCATTTGGAGTGGGATGCAGATTGATCTGCCGGGTTTAAATGCAATCCAGACAATTAGGAAAACATTTATGAGATAAGATCTGCTCGCTGTAGATAATAAACGTGAATCAGGAGCTTGGCTTAAATGAGTGTCTCTCTGAATCAAAGCCAGCTACAGCCCACAGGATAAAGTTGTTTATTTTCATGTAATGGATGAACCTCGTCCATGGGACACAGTGAGGAAACACAAGGTTTAAAAGTGTAACGACCCGATGGTCATAATGCAGACACATCCAGATAACGAGATTGCTTTTTTTATTGCGACATATAAACGGAAGCCCCTCATTTTGGTTGTCATTTTCCAAAGAATGTATCCAGACACAGTGTTCCAAAATAATGCAACATGTAGAGTACACAGGAACGTATTAGAATGTCCATGGTCCCTTTTTAGCCTCAATAACAAATTGTGATTGCTTTCTCCACAACAATTATTTCATCATGTGAAAATTAGCTCGCTCTCTTTTACACTTAAAGATAAGTGATTAGCGATTAACGAGTTTCCAGTACACACCACATATGCGTACGGGAAATTCATTAATCTTTTCTTCCACACTGCATCTATTTGTTCTTCCATCCTTGCGACATCCATTATTCATGCCTTTTTCTACTTTATCTCTCTCTAACACAAACTGACTCCACTTGAACTGTAAACAGATCCATGTTATCAGCCCACATATCTATTTACCCTTATTTTTGTCATCCTGTCCTCTCTAAAAGAAACACATTTTCTTTCTTACAGTGTGAAGTGTCTTTCTTATTTTTTTGCTCTCCATTATATACCTACAGCGTAAAACACACACTCTGCTGTCCACTTACACAGCACTCATAACCCACCTGCCAGATTGCTGCTACTGCTGTTAATGCTACTGCCCTCGTCTTTTCTCTGTTCTTATCATTGGAACTGATATCAAAAGCAACCAATATAAAATTAAAGTGTATACCGTATTGTGAAATTCAACCCTGAAAAATATAGTGCCTGTAAGAAATGAGAAAATATATCTTAACCCCATGAACACATTTTTTGGACTACTTTATCGATTTAGTTAGCTGTGATATTTTTGCAATTTGAAACTGGTTACTTGCCATGAGGTGAGTAAGAATTCAATGTTATAAATCTTGAACATCACACCGCAACCATAGCAAGTTGTCCAGAAGATCATCGTTTCCCATTGTCTCAGCACATTCACAGTCATAGCATTGTTTTCAAGGGCTGCTTTCTCTTCACAAACTAACTTTGGAGTCCTCACTACCTCTCCACCACAGGCCGTCAAGAACAATAAGAGCATGTGGATGTGGGCACATTGAGGAGACAATGAAAACGTGAGTGGTGGTGCTTCAGAAAAAGCTGCATTATGTGATCTTGCCGTGTTGTGATGTGTGCTTCTTTGATCTTGTGTGCTGCTCCACTAAACTACATGGTGGTGCTGCGATACCCGTGCTTGTGCAGCGGCAGCTGTCAGGATACAAAAGTTCCACCTATCTGTTTTTCTCTCAATGTTCATTATTAACTTGTTTCACATCATTAGTTGAACACATTTCCCTGACTATACCGAAAACATGACATGATATTTTGTATGGCTATTCATTGATTATTGCTAAACCTCATTAGCACACATCAGATATCACCACTACTCGATTTGCTCGCGAACCAATACATCTTCTGTTCTTCTGATGTTCCGTGTTGGGAGCGAGGTCATACTATATTGACTTGTGATGTATTTTCAATTGCCATTGGTCCATCAGGATAGTTGGTTTAATGTTTAATGAGGCCAGTGGAGGGTTTGGTGCGTCTTGTATCTGATAGTTAGTAATGTCCAGTAATGTCAGAAATTTTGTTTTAGGTTGTTACTTTCAAAATACAATCAAGGTTACCAGAACTTAATACTGCCTAAGCACTTGTTATCTAGACTTGTACTTCATGGCTGTGTGTAACCTGGTGTGAAGGCGAGGAAATTCAGTGGCTTTGGAGTAGTAGACGAGTAAAAGCCTGATCAAAAACAAAGATTTCATGGCAGGTCGGGACCTATGGATCTGTGTTAGCAGAGGCATTGATGTAGGAGTGGAGCTCAAAGTTTGCAGTTTAACCCACTTGCTACTACATTACACTAAAGACATTAAAGAAAATTACAAGGAACATTGTATGAATCCATTATCCATCTGTGTTTAACATTTCACACATTTCTTGCTTTAAATAATCAACCAGGTGTGAGCCTGGACCAGGAGCCAACCTATTCTATTAATATACTGTATATTAATTTTCCATGTATTAATCCACAGCACCAAACAAAGGAAATCTTTTACACATCTTGCAGCTGATTTGGTCATTCAGTCTCTCTGAAAGAAGACTAAAGAAAACATTCAATTCAATTCAATTATTCAATATCCATCCTAAATCTCTCCAACATGTTTTACTGGATTAATTTCTTGTAGAGCACTGGAGGAAAATTCTCTTGCATCATTAATGGGTTTTCCATCAGCTGTCAAAGGTAAAACACCTGATGGGAAATCTCTGGTTGAGGTTTCGCCAATAGCATGTTTGACATTCTAACCCCACAGAGAGCTCCGCAGCCGCAGTGATCCAGGGGTAATGTAAGAGGAACAAATCTGTTATTTTCACAAATGAAGAGGACATGACTTCTCTGTCCCTTCAGAGGGAAGTAATGTCACCTACACAATCACTGGGGTTATTAAGTACGTACCTCAAATCACTGGAAAGTGATGGTACTTCCACACAATACTTCCACAAGTCTCAACTCCAACTACTGCCAATCAAAACCCAGCCTCCTTTAAACAATGCTCACGTTTTGATAGAGCTGCGTAGCTCAGAGCAGCTGGTCATTATGGACAGAAAAAGGAAAGCTTTTAGGATGTTTTTTAATGAATTCATTCAATGTAATTACTTGACATTTCTTAGATTGATACTACAAGATTTATTTGGGGAGTTTACTTCAAAAATTACAGTTTGACCATTTGTAACAACTTGCCACCATTAGCATGATTAGTCATAGAAAAACAAATGATAACATGGTGAACTTTTGAATCATCTTAGAGAACATTTACATTTAAATTTCCCCATTAAGAATAAGAACACAACCATTAAATTTGAAATAGCTAGATTTTCTTTGCCGAATGGAAACAAATCTTTAAAAGAGCACAACACATATCTAGTTAACAGCCTTAGACACCATCAGCACAATCTTCATTAGATTTTGACTGAAACTACAAGTCATAACAAGCCTTTATTAGTTTCTGCCATATCTTTGCTGTGTCTCAATCTGAAGATTTGCTTTGAAAGAAGTAACAAACATGGACTGTGGCATATAATAACTGTGGAAACACTCATAACTCAGCCTAGACAGAATTTATCCTGAGAAGAGAAAGTAACTATTCCGACAACAGGTAAATTCTTTGCTTTGCCTGTCAACTAATTAAAACGATTTTTGAAACTGTACCAAATTGTACCTATTCATACTCTATTATGGAGTAGTAGCCAATTTTCACATTAACTGAGCAGAAAAACGTAATATATATAATCCTGCTAACTTATTGTACTGAATGGATAAAAGGAGAGAGAGAGAGAGAGAGAGAGAGAGAGAGAGAGAGACTTAAAGGTCATTGTCACAATGAGGCCTACTAAGGAGTGTATCACAGGGCCTGACCCAGCATAAAACCAAGCAATTAAAGCCTAACCACGGACAAGGTAGTTGACATGGCACAGCAGTAGAGCCGATCCAACAAGGCCATAGTCGCACAGAGTAAACAAGAGGGAAAGGGAAAGGCCGAGGCGACTGGCAGTGAGCGGGGGAATAGGTTATGCAAATGACCCTGGCCTCGAACAGAAGACAGTCAATGGAGTTCCTCCACGCCGACGGGAGCAGAAAGTTAACTACTAAAACAAGTCACTGGAGCTTTAAAGCAATCCTCTCTTTCCCTCATTCTGTCTCTCTGCCCTCCCCCACCCCGACTGGGAGGTGCAAGGAGCAGAGCGTGTAAACATATACTCACTTGCATCTCTGCTGATTGTTATGTTTTGACCTGTATAAAAGGAATGATTTATAATACAGATTCAAAAAAGCAAATTGCACACTACAGGGCAATCATAAGAGAAAATTACTTTACTGATTGGCTATTATAAGACTCAGGAGCTCTTTAAGGCTGTGTCCACATGTTACCACCATCCAGCATGTTTATATGCACACGATACTGTATTTGGGCTGTACTGCAATTAAGTCAAAAATGTGGAGTAAGTGCGTCTTCCCTGAATATACATGACTCCTTGCCTAATGGTTGTATGACGGGGGGCACAGCATGTGAGGCAATGTGTAAGGAGAACGCTTACTCTGCACGCCAATGGCTCATTTGCTTGAGTAAGTTGACATAAAGTCACATAATCTAGGTCATTCACTTGGCGTACACACACTCTGATTTATGCTCATTTCAACATTATGAAGGTGTTTGTGTGAGATTTTTTGATAATTACCTTGAAGAAAAGTTTCAACACTCAAGTAAAAACATATGCGGAGCAGCAACAGCATAAACTTTTATTAATCTACGGCGTATTTTGAAGCATATTTTGCACTAGAAATAAAGACCACTGCCCTTGAAACATACCACTCAAGTCTCCGCTGACCTATCAAGTTCCTCTGTATTCTATTGAACTCACCAACCTTGTTATCTTTGCTTGTAGTGCGGCTGACTTGAGAGGGAGCGACGGGACGGCTGGGTATATGCGGGTATGTTTTCATGCCATTCTGGTGGGAGAGACTTGGCCTGGTTTTCAAAGCTTGGTGCCAGATGGTGGGAGCAACTTGCGAGGCAAAGGAGGAGAAAAAAAGAAAACAAGCTTGACTCTATAATGCCAAGACCAGATGAGAAGATGTAACCCAAATGTCTCTCTCTCTCTCTCTCTCTCTCTCTCTCTCTCTCTCTCTCTCTCTCTCTCTCTCTCTCTCTCTCTCTCTCTCACACACACCCCCACACACACACACCCCCACACACACACACATCTATAAAATCTTTATCATCCCGATCGTAACATCAAAAGACCTCTTTAAGTGATGTTCTTCTGCTGAAACTTAAGATATGCTGTTGCGCCCTATTGTTAAAATAGAAAGAAACCTGTCTGTTCATCCCACTTAGACGTTAGCTGTTTTGCATTTACAACACATTTGCATTAGAGGTTACACCACATTTTCTCTGCATGTAGGCTTGCATCTCATCTATCTTGATAATAAGAGCATGGTCATTTGCATGGGATTTATTCTTTAAAAGTTGCTGTAGCCAGGTGTAGCCAAGTATTTGAATGTTAAAGCTCTAAATTGCAAAGTTACTTCTTTCTGGTAACAAAAGAATACAAAAGGTGTTGCAGTGTAGTATTTTTGGTTTCCTATCATTTGCTGGAAACATGGACCTCGATAAATGATGAACGTTATTTTCCAAGGTCTTTGTACTCGAATAGTCTCCGACTGCAGGACTGCTGACTTACAACCTATGTAACTCTTACAGTTTATCAACAATTTACTGTATATCTAGAAGAGAGATTGTGGAATGGTGGAGGGTTTAGTGTAGCTGGTGTACTGTATCATTGAAAGGCCACAGACTGCAAAGTTGTAAACGTTTCACTTTTAACCTTGTATTTACCAGCAGTAGTCATTTGGTGCTTTCAAATGCTTTAATATATCGTAGTTTTCATAGTTTCAGACATACTCAGGAACTCAGAAGCTATGATGCATGTTTCGTGTATAAACAGCGGTAAGTAACAGCTACCCTGCTAGAATATGGACATATGCTCTCATGGAATGGGTGAACGAATGATGGAATTGCCATCAGGTGTTTTCCCATTTGGAAACAGCTTGGAAACATTGCATTCCAAAAACACATGCAAGGAGCGGCGCAGGAGAGAGAGCTGCACGCCAAAATATCATGTGGTTTTTCATGTTTCGGATGAGTTCTTTAACATCCAGTTGTGCGTCGTCTGGTCTTGAGGGTCTCGAGAGGTGATATAAACATGACGTGAGGGTAAGATAGTTAAGGAGTCAGACATACAACTGGTTTAAATCATTTATGATACAGAGGAGCTGCTATTGTGATCCAACCAGGATCCTGCTGCTCAGTAACAACAGTTTATCTACATCCAGCAGCTCCGCCATTTAATCTGACCCAACAAACATTCAAAACCAAACCACAAATCACAACACTATAACCGTGGGCTCACTCCAGATTTTGGAACTGATGCATTGCCGTTTGGTTATAGGCCTTTGACTTTTTGTCTTTTTTAGCTTTTTTCTGACAGGCGCTTTATGTCCTTTATGCCATCCATTTGTTTCAGTTTAAGAGGCAGATAAACCAAACAAGCTACTCACTGCAAGTGTCACTGCATCCAGCAACATGTGTAACATTAACTGCAAAGTGCACAAATGTACTTGTCCTCCATCCTTATATTTCTGACAAATATCAAGGTCTGGCTGGTCAGGTTTTGGCTTGTTTCAGGTGGAGTTCCTCTTTAATTGTTCTCCTCTGAAAACTGATTTCATATTCTTCTTAGCCTCCGTTTTGCTGTAACTGTAGCAATAGCTGCACACAGACTTTAGTGCACACCCATACTGGGACCTAGTCCACAAACATCCACTTGTATTGGTACAGTATGTAGGCATAAACTTATGCACCTGAAAGATCTAATTCTGTTTTAGAAATTGTCTTTCCAAGTTGTAATGTTAGCCGCCGTGCTACTGGCCATTATACTAATGTGAAAATAAATTGACCTTCTCCTACTGGTAAGTCCCACTGGTGTTGCCTTATTATCTTATGCTCAGATGTGTGTTAGCTTTTGTTTTTGTCTTGATTATATTTTACCTTCTAATACTATGTGATAAAAGGACTTTTTGACATTGCATGAAAAAAGACATAAGTAACCCCACCAACAGCTTTTACTGAAGTAAACCATCTTGTGAGCTCTTCACCCCCCTGCTCTATGTGCTGCTGTAAAACCATTTAACAAAGTTTTTGTATACTATACTGCCAGATTGAGGTCCATCGATGGCAGGAAGGCGGCAGATGTGGATGTGACTGTCTTTTAGTTTGTTCAGTAAAGTGTGAATGAAATTGACTTTAACGTCAACATCTTGGTAGTATTCTTCTTTTGTAATTCTTTAAAGTCCAATTTCTTACCAACTTGAGAGCAGAGAACAGTATCACAACATCTGCCAGTCTGGTCAGACGCCTATCTTTGGAAAAAGAATGTGCTGCATATTGATGTGTTTAAGGATGAAGCTGTCAGGATGAGTCCATTTTCCAGTAGACACCGTGAATAGACTATAGAGGGAGCTGAGTGCTGCTGTCCTATGTTATATAACTTGATCGGTTATCAAATGCACAAAAAACATATTGTAGTGTTTTCAAGTGTAGAAAACTATTCAAACGACATGGCATTTATCAAATTTCACATTATTTCGAAAGCAGACCTCCATTGGAGCCTCAACCTCAATGTGTCCTAAGGACAGATGTGTTATGTCCGGTAGCATATGGTCACACCAGACATCTTAGAGCCTATTTGGACTGGTAAAGGGGTACAAGTCAGGTCAGGGTGCCCAAGCACAAAGATTGTGTTGACAAGACCTCACAAGCAGATGATCTTAACCTGTGTGCACCTCTCACACCTTAATGCAGGCACACACACACGCACGCACACGCACACACACGCACACACACGCACACGCACACGCACACGCACACACGCACACACACGCACACACACACACACACACACACACACACACGATAAGTCTAGGTGCTCTATTCAACACACTACACTACTACAAGACTGTCAATATACTAAGAACACTCAACAAACACACATAATCTGAACAGTGTATGGTTTCAAGACCAGACATGAACCTTTATCTTATCGGATCAGACAAATCCAATAAAGCAGCCAGTGGGGTTTGAAGTTATCTCGCTGTAATATTGTTTCGGACAGGAAGCTTCATACATGCATGTGTTTCTATCATTGTGGGATTTATAGTTGTTAGTTATGATTTAATTGTAAAAGATTATTTTCTTACCTCATTGATTGCATGCATATTAAGAAATTATATGAAAAGTATGTTAATGGTTTTATTTCTTCTCGATACGGACAAACTTAGACAAGATTGGCCAATAAAACTGCATTTAAGAGACTGACGACATTGCAGTCTTGTCAATCTTCTGTCTCAGTCAGACTATCATTTTAAGGACTTAAGGAGTGATGTGAGGCCATGTTGCGACCTTCTGCATGGTTAAGCCGTCATAAGAGGATAATGGTGTGATTTGAGATCATATGCTGAAACATTGCATGATGGTTGCACTGTTGACTGAAGATACAAGCTGAACCCTTCACAAACAGTAGGGAATTTGACAGTAGTTGTCGGGTTCATTATTTAAATAATGAGTTGTGCATTAGGAGCAGTGCAAATCCTGTGAAATGTACTCAGCTGTGTCATAGTTTGGTTTGACAGCTGTCTTTGTTTGATTGATTGAGCAAGTGTACTGCCAGGTGAAATAATAGACAAATTCGGGTGTACAGTATGTTTTAGGAACGCTGGGATGCTGCAATATTTAGCTACCAGTCTGTCGCAGGACTTCAGCACTAGAATAGACATCTAAACTAGATGAACTTATTAAGAAGTACTGATCGGTATGTAACAGCAAGCACTTAAGAGTACAAAGAGGATGAAAACATTGATTTGATTTTGTTTTAAGGTCAAGGTGTATCCCTAAACTGAAAGGTCAGATTACTGCGGCACAATTTAGTCAGCATTTGCTCAGTTCTGCTCAATAATGACCCAGTTTTGAGCAGGGTGGGTGATCAGAGTGCAGCATGAACAGACCATGGGGTCAAGTGGAATGATATTAGTGTGGCAAAGAGCTTGTTTTTCCAGTGGATTGGACTATCTGCCTGCTCTGGCACCTCCTCTGCACCCAGATGCATGCACAATAGCCTACAACCATGTATGACCCGACCATCCAACCACTGATTAAGCCATCAATACTTAAAAAAAAACAGAGTTCAAATAATTAGCCCATAACCATTTTGTGAAAGTATTTAAATAAATAAATATCCATGAAGAATTTAATAGAAATATCCATGCCAAATCAAAAAGTACAAAAATAATGATATAATATGGCCTCAATGGATTTTGGTGAGCAGCTGTCAGCAAAATCCCTGACTCATTCACTGTTGCAAATACAATTATTCCGTAATACATTTACATGTTGAATTCCATGCAAGTTGTCCTTGACTTTGTAGCAGTAAGGCCATGGTTACAACCTTGGAAACTCTTGAATAGATCTTGGAATGAATTCAAACTGGTCAAGGAACTGTTCACATTGTGGCAAATACACGCTCATAGCTGCACATGACAAAGGAAGATGAGCTGTGTTTTGGGACACGTTCATTATTCTCTTTTATCCCTCGTTCTCCCTCTTTCTCGCACTGTCTGCCCTTGCTATTAAAATCTCTGGATATTTTTGCTCCCATTGAATGAATTATGCCCATTACTCTCCCTGACAACTCAGCGTTGAGTGTGCCCGCCCCGATTTAACATTGTTCTAATCCTCTCACTATTATTCCAATAAAACATTCATCAGAATAGTTAACCATTTTGACATGTAATTTAAGCTAATTAATTTGAGAGAAAAATGCTTGTTATGTAGAGCTCTGTGAATTGCCATGAACCTTAATGCTAATCGCAGAAACAGCAGTGATGAGCCTTGATGAGTTTTAACTTCTTTAAGCCTTAACATTGCACAAAAAACATGCTCACACACAACACACACAAATGTTACATGGATCACCTGCCTATTAAAAGACAATGACAGTGATCCATCTTGATAATGGTTGTAATGGCTGATGCCAATAAGGATCGCCCAGGGTGTCCATTCCTCTGTGTGCCAACATAATGACAAAGACTTCACCGAAATGCACTATTCTTAGGTTGTTAGCACTGTAAACTACCTGGATAGAGGCAATCTAGCTTTTCAAAATCAGCCTATTGGTTTTCTTCTTATTGCTCTTCTGTTATAGATCCCTCTAGGCAGAACATTGATATACTATAATTTCTGTGTCTTTATTTTCTGCATCTGGCCGAGAGGTTTTTTGTTCAAAGAGACAGGCGAGCACAAACAGTAGGCATATATTGTTATTGGCACATTGTTTTCTTTATGAGAAGGCAAACTCTTGCATAGGCTGCATTTTGAATTCAAGTATTGATTGTCTTGGAAACTCCATTGCAGGAATGATGTAGTTTATGTTGGCAATCTGTTTGTTTGCTTTTGCATCACCTTTAATTTAGAACATACATAAATCTTGTTCAATAATAAAGAATGAGAAATAATATCTAATGAATGCATATTCCATCTATCTATCTATTGATCTATCTACAGGACATATTACTCCAGTTCTCAGGTCTTTCCTCTGGCTTCCAGTCAGATACAGAGTTTTATAAGTTTTACTTATTGTCTCTAAGTCATTAAATGGTCTGGGCCCCAAGTATATTTCAGAAATGTTTCATGTATATGAGCCTAATAGGTCTCTAAGATCTGCAGGAGGTGGTCAGTTAGTTGTGCCCACAGTTAAAACTAAACAGGGTGCAATGGCAATCAGCCGTTATGCTGCCCACTGCAGCTCCCAATGGAGATAAAATCTGCCCAGACTGTGACTGGCGTTAAAAGGAAGCTACTGCTCTGTCCCCCTCTGCCTGCATACTATTATCTATTTAAAAATCTGTCTTCTTTTTACTTTTTTTTAGCTCTTTTATTTCTTTAATGTCGGTTAATATCCTTATTTTATGTTCTTTTATTTTATGTGAAATCTCTCTCTCTCTCTCTCTCTCTCTCTCTCTCTCTCTCTCTCTCTCTCTCTCTCTCTCTATCTCTCTATCTATCTATCTTATAGTAGTAATCCTAGTTGGGTCAAGTATAGAGGACAAATTAATAAAATTAATCAATTAATTTAACAACTTTTACAATTAGAATTAGACACATTTTCTCCAGGCTTGCTTGATTTACGTGATCTAATGAGTGTCCCTTCGATCTCAAAAATGTTCTCTCTTTTGCCAGCCTTAGCAAACATGCAATAAAAACTTTGAAGAAGCATTTGGAGCATACAACAGACGGATTATTGCTCATTATGTGTTTTTAAGTCGCTGCCAAATTAACTCTAATGCTCAATGATCAAAGTTTTCAGCTTGTCATGCTTGTGAGTAAACCAATATCCTTGGAGCAGCTTGATAGGATCACAGACTGCCTGAACATCTTTCAGTCATTTGACACAATTAGGTGATATCTAATGTGAAATGTCTTCAGCAGCGCTCAGGCAGGTATATTTATCACACATGCTAATAGAGTGTGGAAACACTCATTTTGTTTCACCTACTACAAGCCATTAATTAAAATGGCATCCAAAGTGATTTGTTAGCATGCCCTATGGAAGAGCACCAATGATAAATACATATGTCCAAAGCAAAACAGATTACCAGGCCGAAAGAATAAATTCTTATTAAAAGTGTGCACGGGTGAGGGCACAGCCAACTATTGTCACACGAGGCAGGCATGTGGATTTGCTGCATTTTTCTACGTGAGTATAATTACATTTCATGCTTAGGAAAATGGTACAGGAAGTCGTCCAGATTGTTTTACATAGTCGAAAGCCCCATTCAGAAGTAAATCAATGACCTTGGGACATCAGGTAATTGCTCTATTTGATCGTGGTATTTGGTGATTTTATCGCCATCTCAATCAAAAATGTCTGAGCTTTTCTCTTACCGGCTTGGTGAAAATTCTGTGACAAAATACCTTCTGTTTTTCCACGATCCCCACACATGATAAATCTTTGAAATTGTCATCGCAAAATTGATTTTCTGATCTCATCTCATTCAACATCAAACCACTCTTTGTTGTAGCTACTATCAGCAGCTGTTGGTAATTATATCCATAAAGCACAGCATGTGTTTTCACATGTTGTATGTTTGTTTCTTTAATTGTCTGTTATGTCTTGATTTGGCTGGAAAAACTGATACTGAAAACAAAGAACATGTGTGATTCACACTTTGTGTTTTGTATGTTCCTGTAATTTTCTTTCTTGTGCAATCCCTCCTAGTATTAGTGAAGTTGTAGCTGTTTCTAGCAGCCTTGGAAAATGTACTGGTCTTCTGCTGTGTTCATGTAGGGCTGTGAAGCAAAAGTTTGTTTGTGGTGTGAGGAGTGCTTAGGCTTTTTGGAGGCTTTTTGTTATGCAGGCAGGTAGACCTTGGGTTGTTTGGCTCTGTGCTGAGCTTTGTTCATAGGCTGCACTTAGTATCTTCTACATCTACATCTATCTTCATCTTGGTATCAGCCTTTTCTTCAAGGAAAACCCCCACAAGAATGTATTGGATAGAATTTGAATTAATTTTTTGAAAATTTAACTGAGCATAGCCACTGATGCTGAAATTTTAATTATTCACTATATTTACATACAGTCAATGCTTATTTGTCAGGTTAAGGAAAAATGCGAGAAAGACGTGTACGTGGACTGAATTGATAAGATTTCGCCATAGAGGATGAGTTCTGCATCCACAGTAGAGTTGAGTCTTCTATTGAGAAAATATATTCAGAGGTAGCATAATCCCATTAAGATGTTTATATACCTGAAGAAATCATTTAACTTTTGCATGATTTGGGGTTTGTTCCTTAAGTTTAGTGAGTTCTTCGATTCTTACCAATTTCAATCATGTACTGTATGTACACATTAACAGTGTCTACATGACCTATAAAACAATCTATTTATTGTCCTATGGGTATCTAAACACCATTATTTATAAGAGAAAATAAACATTTTCTGTCTTTCAGTCATCATTATCGCTTTGAGAATTCATCAGAAAAAGGAAAAGAAAAATAAGAATTATCTTCTTTGTCAGTGTTCTTTGTCAGTGTCATTTTCTTTGAAAAATTAAGTACAAACAAACAGTTTCTCACAAGAGTCAATTCCCTGTCAGTCAGATACACAAGGCATCACACACCAGAAATAATGCTTTCTGAGATAGTCACTAATACAGAACAATTTCTTCCTATTGTCATTTCCTTTGTTTGTGAAGTGCTCCTTCATATCAATGCTTACTCTTAGGTTGCTCTGGTACTCCCCCACTCCCTCTTCCCATTTCTATTATTACTTTTCTCTTCTCTTGAGCCCTGGAATATTTGTTGAAACTTCATCTTGCATTTTTGTTTATAAAGGTCTCTTTGGACCAAAACAGTGTGTTTAAATATGATTTAGTACGAACACTCAGGTTTGCTCCTCACGCAGATTTTTGCAATGTCATATTCCCCTTAGCTTTGATCTTTTATGGTACCGCCTGTATGCCTCAATTACTGGAGCACGACTGTACCCCCTGTCTGTATATCAATTAATTTCAAGATAAAAAAAATCTGATCTAAGGTTTCATCTGAATTTTAAACTCAAAGTCACCTCCCACATCTGAAGAAAAATCTCATCATGTACCTTCAAAGCAGTGTCCGATTGCCATTTCCAGACTTGCTCACCATTAGTGCCACAGAAATTGATGGGATCAACATCAAGAAGGGGCGGCACAGGTATGGAGCAGCACAATGTTCATGGCTCCGTCTGCCAGACATCCGTGGCTAACTGCATTAGTTCTGGCTCAGTCACAGTTGGAGACCCCACAAAGGAAGAGACCTCACCACAATAAGCCACACAGGAGAGATGGAGAGATCAACTGTGTTTACTTCTTCAGTAAGTTTGTGTGTTTTGGGAAATGAATTTCTGGATATGTGTGCAGTTTGAATCAGTGTATACACACACACACAAAGGCCTGCACTCACCTTTCAAAGTGTCTTGTGTGTCTGTACAGGTGTATTATTGGGACAGAAGCAAGTCTGGATGGGTTTGTTGCAGTAGGTTCGGTATGAATACATGTGGGTCAAGGTGTCAGTGAGATGAACCAAGTTTATTACAGTAGAATGGGCTTGTAACATGGAGTAGAATGGGCTTGTAACATGGAAGGCAGGCATGCTGATTGCTGGCTGGCAGGGGGCCACCAACAACAATATATGAAGTGCTGTGTGCCTGGTTGAAGAAGAAAAAATGACGAATGGAGTCTTGACAAGATGTAGTCAGACCCTTTTGACCTTGTTTGACAAATGAAGGAGCAAAATGGCTAGGATTACATCACCACACTCCACGAGTAGAGCAAACACAGGCAATCAACAAAGGGGTTGAAATACAAAATACAGGAATCCAAGGTTGTGTTCTTGTGTGGTTATTGAATGATTATCATACAATAGGTGTGATATTTCTTGCTAGTATTTATATCACACGGTAACGTTCCTGCTTATTAAGTTATATTAATAAGCAGCAGCTCTTGGCCCCCATGCTGGTCCAATATGGTAGTTCAGTTATTTAAAAGCACATTTTGATAGTGTTAGAAATAAAAACATTGTAAATTATTCACTTTAACTGTCATGAATTGCCAGGAGAGAACAGGAATGAAGTAAAGAGAAAGATGTCCTTTATTAAATCCAGATCGTTCAAAGCAACAATGCATTAATGTCTGAAACTAAAAATGTCCACGCAAACAATCTTCCATAAAACAGGCTGGGAAAAGTAATCCGAATAAGTCAAAAAGGGAACAGCTTGGCAAAGATCAACTACATAAAATAAGAAACAAGCAGAACAAACACAGGGAACAAACTAAAACTAGGACACACAAAAAAATTACCACAAGGAAAGGAAGGAGGGGGAAACCAATGAGCCACAATCAAGACACAATACCAGGAAGTTAAGTGACAGGAAACATAGTGGGAGACAATTACAAAATAAAACAGGAAATGAACACAAAATTATTAAATTTCTAAATTATTGCAAGATTGTCTGCGATAATCAGCACGCGTACCTCACTTGAAAAGATTTTATAATTTGTAATTTGAGAGATTAATTACTTTGCAATAATTCTCACAATGTTGTCATTTAATTAGATATCTGTTTTATTCATGTTGAAATCCATTGTTATAAATACATATAAATTCAAAGACAAACAAGCCTTTTTAGAGTGGGCCAAAAATTATGGGGGCGACTAAAATGCTGCAATCACATTTACAATTATCGTGTGAGGAACCACCACTACTACCTCTGATTCCTTCCTCGCAGTGCATCGAGCAGTTTTCTAATATAGATTATTTCTTCCTGAACTGCCAAACTGGCCCCGTTAAAAATTAAATTAGCCTTCTGCTTTAAACTTGCGTCTCAAAAGTATTTTTACCCTCCTTTTTCTCAAACATCATTTCCGTTTAACCTTGACTTCCACACAGAATCCTTTCTCTGAAAATACCAAGGCTTAACGTCCTCTTTAGTGGAATACTAATAACTCTCCACCCTACATGATGAATGTTAACCTTGATATATTATTATAAAATTATTTTGACAGCATGTCAGAATAGCGGTAGAAGGAACTGGTCATGAATCTAAAAACTGGGTTATAAACTGATTTATTTTCAAGGTGTTTCATTGTCCATGTAGCTAAGAAAGGTGGAGGAAACATGAGGATCACGGCCTCATTTTCATTTGTAGTGTAGAATTAATAGAAATAGTCAGTTGAATTGCCACACAGCCCACAGTGTCCAGCTGGAACCATAAAATGAACAGACCTGCACTCTGTTACAGCTGTGATCATTTGACTGATCTAGCTTTGTGTGTTGTCCTTCAGCCTAATGCGAGCTGTGTTTGTGACTCAGACAATCAAAATCACCCACTTACCTCTGCTGTTTACAACCAAGCATGCGTCACCCTGTTAAACATGTGACACGGAAACATCAACGCCCTTTGAACAGGAACAATTAATCAATATTTTGTTTATGAATGAAGTATTTCTTGAACTAACCTTAATATCACAGTTCTGTTTTCAGGACACATCCAACTGATGAACTGATCCACGGCACAGCAGAAGATGAAGCTATTGTTATATTTAGGTACACAATACAGTGTTGTAAAAGAGCCATAAGGTGAATTATTGCATTGTGCGTTAGCAAATGAGTCTTGTCAGATAATGTGTGCAGAGAATTGATGGTATGAGTCTGGTATGAGTTTTCCAGTCACCTTGGGAGTGAACTACTAATACCAGCTCTGCTCTGGAATTTCTGGAACTTGAGCAAAAAGAGTCTGGTTAAATGGTGTCACCCTTCATGACTGTGTTGGTATTCGATAAGTACGAGCTATATTTGTACAAATAGGGCATTGTGGGTGGAACTGAGTTCAGTGGAGCACTAAAGCCAAAAAGAAGACAGCTCCAAGAAACCAGGGGTGTAACACATTATAGACGGATGAGGAGAAAAACGCAAAATATATGAGAAGGAGTAAACGCACAGAGGAGGCACAACAAATCTCAAACACTAAGCACGAGGCTTTGCTAGGTACCCGAGATAACCTTTGTTGTGATTTGGCGCTATATAAATAAAGTTCAATTGAATTGAAAGATTGAATTGAATAGCCTAGTAGCTAAGGCTACGTCGCTACGTAGGACTCTTTAATGTTACCACTCGCTAGCATCACCATGTATCCACTGCACATGTATCCACACATTATGCTATCCATTGAGCAAAATCTAACAGTTTTTTTGGCCAGATACCTAAATACTCATTTGGAGAAACAGCAAACAGCATGATGTTTTAAAATACTACTAGTTTAAAGTTACTGGTGTGTAATATCATTTTGGTGAAGCAGTACAGCCAAACATGCTTTATTGAGGGAAATGAGTCCATGCTCTTCTGTGAAATTCCAAATGTTTAAATTGACTTTGACGTGAGGAAACGCTCAATGCTCAAAACGTTAGCATTGCTCCTGCTCCTTGACATGCTGGCATAATAATTAACTCAGAAATGATGGTGCAGAAGCAGGGACCAGACTGTCAAAGCTAAAATTAGTGTAAAATTGAGTGGATGCTCAATTTACTTGGGGTTCTGCACTTTAGAGAGACTTAAATGTTTGAGTAAAACTAATTGGGGAAGCATTGCTAGTATAATTTGTACTGTCTGTGGAATAGCGGCCCTTTTGAAAACTGCAGTCTAAATTATGCACAATCCTCTACTCATCTTTCAAGTTCATGCAGAAATCTGCACACACACACATGCAGAAACCTCTTTCCTCTTTCCCAGAGCTTTTCTTCCTTTATCTAATCTGTGTTTTATTGAATATGGTAATTATAATGAAAAGCCTATCTTACACTTGGTTTAATTTGTTTTTGTGCCTTTTTCTGCTCTCTTGCTCTCTCCATTTAGAGAGTCTCTCTCTCTCTTTCTGTGTGTGTGTGTGTGTGTGTGTGTGTGTGTGTGTATTTAAGCACACGACATGTGTGGTAATGTGTGTGTATATGTTTTGTTATATGAGACAGTCATCCCCTGCTCTGACACAATGTGTTCCAGCGGGACCTTTGTAATAGGGAAATAAGACGTGGCTGCTGATGTCATTGGGGTTTAACTGTGGCTCGAGGGAAGAACACACACATACACACACCCCCACACATGGCGCAGACAACCCAAGACATCAAGAAAATTCTTCCAGCATTGGGCCTATGGGGGTTTAGGGGATTAAACACAACATGTAACCTTGGAGACCTGCCTCTAGTTGGCTGAAACAGTTTCTCTCCCTTCACTCCTGTGAGGTTGTTTGTTGTTTGTGTTCTTGTGGTTTGTCGATAATACCTATGATGCTTGATTATGCTTAAAAGGCTGAGCCATGCCGCTCCAGTTTTGCCACCCAGGTAAGGACACCATTCACGTTGCTAGTTCTTTTATTCTTTGTCGTTGTTATTCATTCATCAGTGCCTCAGAGTGGAGTGAAATCAAATACAGAGAGAAAAGGAGAAGGTTGCTACTTTCACTAACACTGAAATAAAACACAGCTCTGTTGACATGAAGGAAAGATTGAAAAAACATCATTAAAGCCGGTTTTCTCTTGCCTTTACATAAATACCAAAATGATCGATTCCCCTGATGTGGCCCTGATGTAGGTACATTGTTGGTAAGTAAAACAGTTGCTCCATGAACCAGACACTATAGCTATACATTCAAAGTAGCACTACAGTCTTTAGACACAGTGGGAAATGTATAGTCGCTGTAATAGGGAGTCCCTGGATAGCTTAGCTCCATTTGCTGTGAGCCTGGGTAGCCTCGTTTGAAAGCATTAGCTTTGTTGTTGAGCTGCTTTTGGTAGTCAGTGTGAATAAGCAGAAGAGATATTTTATTTTATATTTCGTAAGTGTTACTACAACACTGACAACCTATGAATATGAAACTTGTAAATTGTGTAATTCTTCTCACTCTGCATCTTTGTGTGTGTTGTACACAGGTGTGCACGTTTTTGCATGTGATGTTGGAAACCATTTACAAGGCTATCCATTAGCAAAGCCCTGATTCACTTTGCCTGCACCCCAGAGACCTTGTGTTGAAAACTCGTGCGTATGTGTGTGTATGTGTGTCAGAGAGAGAGATAGAGGGAAAAGGCAATATAATACAGCAATAGATTGCAGTAGCCTTCAGAAAGAAATTACTGGTTCTGTAGTTCTGTCAATGAAACACTGCACAATGCACTCTCTATAGAAACCCTGCATTTGAGCTGCACACACACACACATACGTGTATATGTGTATATATGTGCACACAATGTGTTTTTGAATAAGAATTCCATTTTAGCCTTCTTACAAGATGAGCCCTTAGAGATGCCATTTATTATCTTTGTGTGTGTGTGTTTGTATCTACTTCAGTGCCTTTGTGTGTATTTCCTTGTATTTATAACAATAACCTGCACTCCATCTCTGCTTTTTCTCTCCCATGAAGGTCATGATAGATTTCAACCTGTTAATAAAATATTGCAACTCTGTGGGTGTTTATGAGATTGAATGGGTATGTTAACTATGTATCTGCCTGCCATTGTTCCCAACAGCAGTTGCATTGTGTCGCTGTCTCTATAGAACAATGATGTAAAGACATGCAACACATAAACAGACCCAATGCGTGTGAATAAGCTCTGTGTCGCTGTGTTGAATGTTTTTTCCGGTGTGCCTGCCTTTCTTCGCACAGGATCCGCTCAAATTCAGTGTGTCAGCGGAGGTTTGGCCCTGTGTTTGTCTCTCAGGGCAGACCGTGCTTGTTTCCTCTTGTCTCCACATGCTACGCTGGATGAAAGTGCCACGGGGGTGTCACACAGGAGGTTTCCTGCTGCGTATGACAGTGTTAGATTTCATTTTCACTCTTCTTACTGTCTTACACTCTCTTTCATGTACACATGGCAGTAGATATACATATACTAACACCCACTATAACCCAATGCAGTTGTCAGAGACAAATTATCTGTGCAACATAATCGGTAAGCACAAAAGACCTGAATAAATGTTTTGCTGAAAAAAAGACAGTCTTTGATCTCCCATTGGCATTGTTAACATTTACAATACTCACCGGAAACAAAAGCACATCCTCATTTGCTCCTTTTTAATTACACTCCTTTAAACATTTTTCTTCAAAGGCCTGCTGACGACACCTCAAGATGGAAGTAACAAGCCCTAAGCTAGAAACCTTGGACCCAGTGAGGAATTACCGTACTGTCTTTGGAGGTATTTCACCAGTGGGAACCGATCCAGACAAGGCAACAACAGTATAAGCAATATAAGGTAGAAACAATATGCAAATGCCACAGTGGAACATGTTTGATTTGAATGTGGGTGTAGAATCATTTAAAATAATCAAATGTCAGTACAAATTAATGCAAGACTGTGTATTGGGATTAATGAAAAGAATGAATTTGTGAAAATAATAACATCACTTTTTGAACATGTGGTCCAGGCTGGTTAAAGGAACTGTGACTGGGCAGCAGTTGCAGAGTGCACCTCTGTCTGTGTCAGTGCAGTCCAAACATCCATATTATGACATCTATCCTCTCATGCACACCATCATGATGGGGTGGGAGCTGGGGGATTGAGGACATATTCACACACAACACCTAAAGTAGAACAATGTCATATAATGTTACAT
Source organism: Genypterus blacodes (assembly GCF_046128005.1). Taxonomy (NCBI): domain Eukaryota; kingdom Metazoa; phylum Chordata; class Actinopteri; order Ophidiiformes; family Ophidiidae; genus Genypterus; species Genypterus blacodes. The sequence goes on along the minus strand of NW_027466852.1, from coordinate 72,328 downwards.
AACGATGAATTCATCCAGTGTAGCATGTGTGTTAATTAAGGTGGCACTTGTATGGTTAATATGGGAACACAGATTACTAGAAAATAAGCCTGAGCAACATAAATGAGTCTGAACAGTCAAGAATTTGTGTGTTCTATGTGGTCAGCATAATATATTGACAATGAAGTAGTGACTTTATAGTGTATCTGACAAAGGCAAAGCTCTATGCACAGTCACATTCACAGATGTGTGTGTTGTACTGTAGCGCTTGTATGTTTACATTTTTACATCCATATGTTACTGTAATGCAGGAATAAGGATGTGTAGCCTGGAGGAACACTTCTTGTATTGAGATCAGCTTCATTGTTCAAATTAAGGCAACAATTCAAACAGCTCAGGATGGTCTATACAGCTCTATAAAAGAATGTATACATCTCTGTGTGTGCATGTAAAAACATGGCAGATTGCAGGCACAGTTTATGCTGAAAACTTTTCAAGAGCAACAGAAAATTAGCTTATTACTTTCACAATGAGTACAATCTTGTGTTATGTAATGTTTTATATTGCGTTGCAGTTCTGCTTCGTTGTGTACTGATTAACTGGCGGAAGAAAAACCACAGTCGTATAAACATGGAGTTGCAGATGACCGTAATACTGCTTTTGTTCTTTTATCTAAGGAAACATAGCATTGTTCCAGGCATTGTTGGTCCTGCGAGAATAAGAACAGAAAATTGAGCAATTTCTCATAATGCCCAAATGCAGCGTAATAATCAAAGTAATGGCAAATAAACAGGATTGAACAGGTTTTCGCAGTCATATAAACACTACAATCGGCATAATGCCATACTCTTTTCATTGAAATGAAGACAGTCAGCAACCTGGAAGAGGGTCTTGATTTATCACAGCGACAGAAATGTGCAGATCAGAGTTGTGGAGGTCATAGCTGGCAACAACAATGAATAACACAGACGTGGTTAATTTTCCATCATTTAACAAAGAGGTCATTCGTTACTTTTCAACTCAAATTCCATTCAGTCATCCAATTTCAGCAAGGAGCAATTTTTGCAAATTTCAACTGTGTATGAGTTGAGGTAAAGGCAGCTCTTCTTTTGGGCCTGCAGGGTGATAACTTCTGTGTGTATCTGTGTGTATGTGCATGTGCGAGTGAGGCCTCTGTCCTCTTGCCCATCTCCCCAGGCAGAAGACCCCTGTCTAGCCTGCCATTTCTCAGCCTGACAGCTGAGAGCTAGACAGCGGAACGAGAGAGGAGGGAGGGCGAGAAGAACAGAGACAGAGCTTGAATTTGTGAAAGGTTGAAAGAAATGAGAGATGGGCGAAGAAGCAGACGCGTGGAGGAGGGGAGGCTGTCTCTAGATCACCCCCCCTCCCCCTTCCCCACCTTTTGGGACCCAGGTGTTCTCCTTCGAAAGAGGTGGGGGCATGGCTGGGAGAGAAAAAAAGTTCACCCTCATGTTTCACTCGGCGTCTTCGCACCTGCATTTGAGGGGTTGGGAGGCGTGTGTGTTTGTGTGTGTGTGTGTGGCAGAAGTCAGATAAGGTTGGTCTCTGGAGGGTACGTGCTTTGTTGTTACACCACCCTACAGCAGACCTCTCTGCCCTCACCAGCACCCTCTCCCTCCACCTGACACATCTCCTTGAAATGAATTCCAGCTTTTGAGTCAGCAACTCAAGCATTTCTCCCGCTCTCCTCAAACTCTTTCTTTTTCCCACTGGTCAGGTATTCTCTGTTCAGCTCTTTCTCCTCCTATTTTTAGCTGATTTCGTGACAGCCGGGGATGAGGCAGGCATTTTGTGTTGTCTTCTCACAGCCTGTATTTACCCTGCGTCATTATTGCGTTTGTCTTATTATGCAGCAGTGTGCTTGGCAGTCATGGAGAAAAGGATTTATCACTGTTTTCATGATCCACAGTTAATTGTTGTTGATTTAGCATTCACTTAAAGCAACCTATAAAATTAAATTAGTTTTCCCCCCACATTCATGATGGCTGTCTTCTTGTTTTAGTAGCATTAACAGCTTCACGCCACCCCCACCCCCCAACCCACCACCCCTCTTTTTCTGTGCATGCTGTTTATTTCTCTCTTATTATTTGTTGTCCTCTCAGAGTCGTTACTCTACACAAGGCACTCGTTTTTTGTTTAGTCTGTTTGTCTCTGTCAGCTATGTTGTGTTAGTCTACTGCTACAGGGCGAGGTCTGTCCTCTATTGGGTTGTTTCCCCCTTAAGGTCGGGGGCATGAGTCAGAGGCCTGATTCCGTCACCCCGGGTTACCAACTCACTGCTCCCTGTCCAGAATGGAAAATGAGAGAGAATGGTGGCTTAAGGCAAAATGTTTCAGGCCCTGTGAGTGTGAGCTTGTGTGTGTGTGTGTGTGTGTGTGTGTGTGTGTGTGTGTGTGTGTGTGTGTGTGTGTGTGTGTGTGTGTGTGTGTGTGTGTGTGTGTGTGTGTGCGCGTGTGCGTGTGTGTGTGCACGTATGCGTATGCGTGTGTGTGCGTGTGCTGTTATTGAAAGTGTAGGGGCCATTGTGAAATTGCTTTATTTTTGCCCTGGAATAACAGAGCACAGGGGAAGAACATTTTCCCTCTTTGTACTCAGAGCTGTCATTTTACTCACAATATATGACTATCATGTGCATTTCACATTTGTCTTCAAATTTTTGTCAAAAAATAGCAGCCTTTCATTGAGTTTGAGGCCAAAAGGTTTTGCATTCAATGTTCCAGCTATACAATTATTGTGCGATAAATGCAAAATAAATCTTCCATTTTACATAACATGAACAAAAATCTGTTATTTCAAAGAGGTAATAATGACATTAATGTGATGAAGGCTGGACATGGTTGAAAGCTTGTGCTAATGTAACGTATTCTGATATGCAGGGCAGGCTGTTCAGACATACTATATAGGAAGTAAATGACACCTACTGTATTCTTTCCTGGAGGCATATAGACTAAGTACAGCTTGCAGTAATTTTGAACCGCAGTGCTTTCTGTTGCAGTAAGATAAGATAAGATAAAATGAAATTTTATTATCCCGAGGGAAATTACTGTGCAACAGTTACAGTACAGCATGAAAAAACAAGACCCAGAAATCAGAAATCCAAACCAGTATGACTGGTTTGGAATTCTCTTTAAAGTTCGCTAAACCACTGATGAATTAACCATGTTTTGTTTAATTAAAAATAAATTTTAAGTGCTTTGTGTTTTTCACATTGAATCCAGCCACCTGCAGAAGAGGTTTAATTAAATATGTTTAGCCTTTGGCTTGATGATGCTTCATCATGGAGTCACATCACCGTGTGCAATAACAAATGATTTGTATTATGAATAGAATGGTGTTTGCAGTGAAATGAAAGATGAAGAAAGTGAAATGTCCTCCCAAATTCTACTTAGGCAAAGATACACAAGGGTTAGCAGTACAATGTATTAATTAACGATTAAAAGCAGAGGCATTAATTAACGTAAGAGTGTCATATTGTAATATGTTGACATGTATCAGGCACATGACAAAGCAGCAAAAAAAAACCTAAAACCCTGAAACAAGCAGGTAATTTTGGAGAGGATAGAAAGAAATAATGCTAGTTTTATTGTAGTTATATTAATATTGGAGCTATGGTGTATTTTCGCCAACAGCGGAATTTAAGTCTTATTCTCCAACCCTTCCAACCCTGTCCCTGCCTTACCCGAGGGGAACCTACTCAAATGAAGACATGCTGGATGAGGTTGGGGGCTGGGTAGGTCTGTAGGGATCCAGTTAAATGTACACACAGTTTGTTCAGGACAACAGGGAGGTAAGGCTGTGTCTCAGGTCAATAGGTTGCTGCAGTGTTAGTCGGCCCGCAGATAAGGAAAGAGATGGGGAGGAATGGGCAACATGGCTAACACTGTAATAGGTGTCTGATGAGGGGGCTCGGGAGAGGATACCAAGGATGCCTCTGTGTGTGTGTATTTGGTGTGTGTGTGTGTGTGTGAGCATGCTGACTGATGGAGCGACAAGCGATAAGAGGGCAAAGGAGAGCAGTAATGTGAGTCATTGTGTGGTATGAGTTTGTACACGTGTGTCTGCCGTGGGAACACACTTAGTCAGGTGTGGGTGTGTGTGTGGTGAGGTGGCCGTGAAAAAAGGTGATAGGGCTGGCTGTGTAAATGATGGCTGATGGGGTCTCTTGAAAGTCTATTTAGCCAGAGTAATGAAGTGCGTCTGCCCGGGGAAGAATATGAGCGACACACACAGAGGCTGAGACAGACACCTCAGGTCACCTCACTCAACCTTGTACCGAGACATGAGGAAAGATGGTTCACCTGTTATAATGCTCATTCTTCTGTGTGCTGTGGAAAGACCATGAAGGATGAGCACATCAGGTCAACTCAGAGACCATTGATAGAAAGTCATTGTCCACCTGTGGGTCATCATGCCTTGTAAAGATAATCGTCCATACGCTTGTTGCTTTCTATCCTTCTTTATCTCTTTGGGAAAGACATTTATGAAATCTTTTGAGGGAAATCCAGAAGGGAATTATACTCCATTGCATGTCAAACTACGGCATCCACAATTCCTACAAGTAAAAGTATATATGTTGTGTATTAAGAGAAAAATGTCTGTTAAATAATTAATAAAACACCAGCAGTAAAACCTCTGGTATATGTTAATACATCATAAAAATGGAGGGATTTGACGGCATGTACGGAAGAGGAGAGGTGGGATCCTGTGATTCATTAAAGCGTAGCAACGAGATAAATACGTGATGGCCGTGCGGTAGTTATGGCCTGATCACACGACTTATAAAACAGAGCCATGTCCAAAACTAACCATATCATCGGTTGTCAATGATTTGAAGGATGTGACAGGACATCATGGACATTAATGACACATTTTCACTATATTTTAAACAATGAATGACAGACCACGATTCATTTAGTCACAGTCTTATTCCCACTAAAAAATTACTTTCAAAGGTATTTTTTATTTTTATGTCTGTGCCTGTGTCCAATTTTGAGGCTGTGGGAAATACATATTTGTGCACATTGCAACTATCTTGCATTGTGACACCAAGCCAATAAAGGGCTGAGGTGCAGCATTTCTCAATCGGAAGTAATATTTTATATACCTGGAAAGTAGTAACAGTAACTATGGTCTTCAGATAAATGTAGTGGTTTACAAAAATGTAGAATAGTACTTTGCAGAGCTAAAAGTAATGTATTCTCTGTAATAACTCCCTGCATCTGTTCCTAAATACAGCATAACACAGACACTGGGTTGTTTTTGGGTGCGATTTTGAGTTGAATCCCTGAGGCAATTCGCACAGCTAGAACCACCGCATCTGAATCACATGCAAGGGTCACAAGTCTCCTTGTGTCTGACTCTATCTTGTGATGGACACAAACACATCTCTGTTTTTAGGCCGCCAGCAAGGGATCGCTGCAATTCCCCCATGACATACGACTTCAGAAGCAATAGCTACATCTTCTGTAGACTCCAACGTTCGTCTTGTTGTTGCCTGTGAACTCCTGCCAGGCCATGTGAAGAATACACTGGAGTGAAGAAGGGTGTGTGCGTGTGTGTGTCAGGGTGTAGTGACTTTGGAAGAAATGGACATAAGGCTAGACTATGTGGCACCAGAACTTTTTCTTGGATGAGCTATTGAGGTCAGGGAATGAGGAAAGTAGAGCAAAACCATGGTGATTGCATCTTGGAAGTCTGTATCTTCTTAAGAGATTCATCTGGGATAGTGAAATGTCTCATGGAAATCAAGTTAAAACCACAGTGACAACCAAGACTGAAGGTGCCCTATAAAGACTTGAAATGCGAGCGATCGCGGTTTAGCCGTTGAGCAGTTGAGAATGGTGTGTGTTTGGTTTTCCAACAGCTATAACAAAGAATCTCCAAGTAGCCTTTTATTCCATGTTTACAGCATGAATCGTCTTCTGATCAGGTACATTCCCAGGTGCACGCCACAAAACATACAATAGAGAACTTCAAAGACACTGTTGATTTACCACCACTTTGAGTGTGTGAGTGTGTGTGGGTATGTGGCATGTGTTGTTTGTGTGAGTGTTTCTATGTTCGCGCCTTACCGTCTGTATGCATGTTTAAGTGTGTATGAGTGTAAAACCTGACATCTATACTGATTGTGATAGTTCCTTTGGCTGGGCGGTATACCAAGCGTAACACTATATTTAGAGGGGTGGACAGTTGTTAACATTAAGACCAAAAACAAATTTATTCATGCTGAGAAAATGTGGTGAAACGGAGACAGACAACTCAACAAGTCTGTCACAAGTGGTGCCAGAGTGCGCTGTGAAACAATCCTCCTACTCCTGCACATGTTCCTTCATTGATCCAGCTTCTGTGCCTCTGCGATTCAGAAGGCGTTCCCGCTCTGACAGCTACTTCTTTTAGAACTAGGCCGCATTCTCAACCATTCTTCATACTTGTGGACATGTTTTCTTTGGATGTGATAAAAGAGGTTGCTTGTATCGCCACCTCTGGCAACACTTGTCATCCTGCACATAACTATTCTGCTCAGCAACCAACTTTTTAAAGTAAATGTCTAACCTCTGGTTTGAAGTAGTGTTTTTTCTTATGCGTATCAAGTCTCTGTGACACGATCTCTATTTATAAATAAACCTTTTCTGAAGGCGGTATATTAGTTATTGTAATTTTCCTTTAGTTCTACAGTATTCTATAGTTTATATATATAGAGTATGCATTGAAATTAGTAGGTTTAACGCCTATAGAAATGCATCCAGTAAGACCCATAGGTCGTGAACAGCTGTGGAAGCTTCATCTGTGATTGGTCCTTAACTTCTCCAACATGTAGACGTCCATGTGTGAAAGGTTAACACACCAGGTTAGTCACGCTAAAGAATCAAAAGCCTAGAGAAGGACAGTTTAGGTAAGCATCTGTGTAGTAGACTGTTGGTGTTGATAATTGGCCCATCAGAATAGAGCAGGCTTTTTTGGGGGAGGGTTATACCATAATGCCCCTAAATCAGCTTGTTTTCACTAAGCGTGCCAGCAGTGCTGCAGCAAAATTACTGCTCTATATATTCTACATAGGTTTCTAAATGTTAGGTCATACCGCCCAGCCTAAATTATTCTCCTTACAGCAGCCCAACACAACTTAGTGTCCGGTGCACACACCAAGGTCCATAATCTGGAAATGGTGAAAAATAACGACAAAATAAGAACAGGAACTTAATCGTTGGTTGTTGTAAAAGGGGTTTGCTTTTCCTTAAGCACTCCTCCTTGTTTTAATCAATACAAGTCTCGATTTTGTAGCACTTGGTATTATTGGACTGAATGACATTATGAGGTGTAGAAACTAATCAATGGTTACACAGTCTTCAGAAAAAAGTATATTGTATATAGTCATATATATATAGATTTATATTCATTTATAAGCTTTTTAAAATAGCACAGTAAACACTTTGCACACATGATAAAAACCACTGAATGTATCTGATTGTTTATGTATAGGCCAATGGCGTCAAGGGAACCACATCCTGGTAAAGGGTCATTTCACTTTTTCTGCAGTCAGCTCAGGAAGGCAAATGAAACTGTTAGTCACTAGTGTAGAAATGAGAACATTCATCGATCACGTTTTATTGATAGGCTGAACATGAGTAGTGTTTTACGTCTATTACTCTACCAATATGTGTGTGTTAAAAATCTCCTTCCTGAAGTGGCTAAACCGAAAGAGGACTGAACCCATCTCCAGACTACGTGTTCCTGTCTGCAACTGTAACTGGAAGTAGGTATACATTAGAATCTGCACACTTTAACCACACAGAAAGAACAACAGAAACAAAAAAGAGAAGTTATATAAAGACAGTCAAGTCGGAAAAACCGGAGATACAGAATTTATAGTAATGCACATTATCGTTGCTTATCTCCTACGCCTCTTCTTCTGCATCTTCTCATACCTGTACAACACCTCTTCTCTCTCTCTCTCTCTCGCTCTCTCTCTGCTTCTTCCCTCTCTTCCTTAGTCCTTCGTTTCACTCTTTTTCTTAGTCTCTTCTCTCACAGTCTCTGTACAGTTGGCTTAGTGGTGACGGTACAAATTGATAAAGGGTTCCGTGTGACGTTTGTACAGAAACATTAGTTTTTTTTTTCCTCATGTAAACAGGCACACAGATCTCCAGAGGATAACCCCTCATTCAAAAAAACCTCAGCGAGTTAATCAGTTCCTCTTCATCTCAGTTGTTTTGTATTCCTTCATTAATTTCTGGTTCTTTCTTCTCTCTGCTGATGACACTGTAATCTTCACATTGTCGCACGTTTTTGGCCCCGGTCTCAGTCCTGCTGAGAAGAATAAGGCCTTGGATTGCTCCTCAGATAACTAGAGGTTTACAGCTACTCAGTATTTAATCTCCCTTTCTTCCTTGGCTACCGCTGCCAAGGTTCTGTTACAGTTCGCCACCCAAGATAATGAAGCTTAACAAGGGTTGCTGTTGTCCTCTTGCTGTTTGTTTTGTTTTATTTCGCTGTCTCTAGCATCAGTGTTGGCGGTCTAGCACAGATATTCACGCTGTCTCCGACAGGTCCACATGGAACGAGCTAGCAAATCCTTTTGTGGGCTGAAAGGAGAGAGAACACAGTCGTTAAGACAAATGACACCCTTCCCTGAAGACTGTTCAGTGACACAGGCTTTAAACAACATCTAAGGATGGATACATGCCACTTAGTTCTCCCACTGAAGCCATTTATATACAGGAAAGGCTGATTCTCACAGTATAATGACGAAACCAATTTGGGAGTTATGAATACCATCAGTCTATCAGTGAAGATAAATGTTAAAAAACATTTTGGCTACAAATGCACGCATACAAAACACTGTAGACTAATTGCTTCATTCATTATCTATAAATGGATCATTAAACATTTATAAACTCTTTATCAAGGCAGCTCTGGTGAACAGAGCAGTAGTAGCATACGTTTTTAAAATTAGAACATGATGCCTATTGGTTAATAGCACTTCAGCCTGTGGTGATATTTCTCATGTTTTTTTTATAGACTAACATACAACCAGAGAGGTCAGTTTATTTCAACAGACCGTGGAATGGGAGAAGTCTTAAAGTGGACTAAGGGAATATGAAGTGCATTTATCTGAACACTGCAAGGCAGACAAGATGAGCAGACGTGCATGCAGCTATATTTGGAGGAAAGCAAGCTCTAGCACCCAAAGGCCAAATAGCAATTATTCTTCACAGCCCTGATGTGCAATGGAACGATCGTCTGGCTCTGTTTGGTTAGTTGCAAACAAAAAGCAGGTCATCATGCTCGTCAGTGAACTGAAAGACAGCGCACACTCTGCATGCAGCATCATGGAAGATGGTGGTGGTTAGGTGGTGGAGAGTTGACTGGAAATGGCTTCTCTATTGAATGTGTATATGGAATCCATTCTCTACTCTTAGACTTAATAGAATATTCATGTTATGTGGGAACTTGGAAAGCAATTGAAAGCAGCAAGTGTCCTCTCATCTATTTCTAAAGCGTCTCATTCAGCTGCAAAATCAGAAATGTTAGAGTAAGAAAAATATGTCTTTACAATTTTGCTGAATGAATATTTATACAAATAAATCTAGTAGCCCAGATCGTATTTGACCTTGATGACTCCCGCCCCGTCCATCCTTACTAGTTAGGTATTGATCCACCGGCAAGTATACTATAGATGCTTCAGATGTCCAAGTCCATTCATGCATTTGTGGAAAATATCCTTCCAGTTATTCAATAGTCAGGGAAGTGTAATTGTTGAATAAGTGAAAAAACATGTCCTTTACAACTTTGATGTTCTATCTCTGTGCACTCAAGCAGATTTGGTGCAATAAATATATTAGAAAAAACCCTTTTTGTGTGTTAACAAGTAAGTGTGCTTGTGTTAGTGACCTTTACTTTTATGAGCATCAGATAAAAATGCTGAATGGAAAGCAGTTAGAGGGGGAATTTTGAGAAAAGGAAAAATAAATAAAAGGTTGCCACAGCGATGTAATTTCAATCTGATTGAGACTTTGTTTATTTTATTTTGACATAATTACAGACATTTATTGGGATAAGGATGGGGTTAGATTGAATTTGGTAAAGTAGATTTTGGAAAGGGGCGCTTAGCAACAAAAGGATGTACATTTTACATTGGAGAAAAGAAAATATAATATACAAAGAAAATACAAAAAATAGTTAAGCCATATTTTGAATTTCATCTTAAAATAGAAGAAAAAAATAGTTGATGAACAACATAAAATATGATATTAAGTCCAGATCAGAATCGAGAGGCAGAATCATTGTCCCCTCCCTCTAGTATCTGTACTGGACCAGACCAAAGTCATAGGGTCCCAGTGAAGTTTCATACTGATACTCACAGAGAAAGGTGGGTTTGTATGGTAGGGTCCCCCTATCATACTCTTTCCTCTCTAGCGTGCTGGTGCTGTACTGCTGCTGTTGCTGATGAAGGTGATGGTGAAGGCTGTGGTGTGACTGTGACCTTTGACCGTCCTTGCCAAAGGTGGAGAATGACCTATCGCTGGACGAGGCAGTGGACGAAGTCATGGTGAGTTGCTCGGAGAGGTTGACGGAGGAGGGTACCTCAGTGTCTGGCAGCGTAGCGTCCATGCCGGGCACGTGCAGGTTACTGCGGTAGTCTGGCCCCTGGCGCCCATCGGACGGTACGAACGACGGCATCCAGCAGCGGTCGGAGTGGCCCAGGGCCTTGCACTCCTCCGTGCAGTTGGAGAAGAGGTCCGCACCTGCACAGGATGAGGGAGTGGGATGATCAGTTGGAGGACAAGACAAAGGGTAATGGGAGAGAGAGTGGTTGGAGGATCAAAAAAGATACATGGGACACGAAGCAAACCAAAAAAAAACAAAGAAGAAGAGGCGTTGAGTGAGATTGAGAGGAGAGACGGCACAGATATTTGGAGGGGAGGAAGCGGGAGTGGGAAAGAGATGAGAGAAAGAGCACAGAAGAGAGAACACCAGTTAGCAATCATTTGCCAATGTCGAAAGCAGAAAAAGAGCACCAGAAGCTATTCATCAAACAGACAGGGCCAACATTGATGAAGCGAATTGTTTGTTTTCTTCTTCACCTCATTCATTCCGAATGAAATGTGCAATCAAAGCGTTGGGATGTTGCAAAAACATTTCACACCCTTGCTATGTCAACATCCTCAGCCTCCCAGTTCAGTCTCCAACACCAACAGACAATACGGGAATCCATTTTCCACCACCCTTATACAAAAACCACAATTATCTTAAGAAATATGCAGCATAAAACCGAATATTCATTGGCTGCATAATCGCACTCTCATGTCAATCATGCCTATACAAACTGACAAGCTGTGCAATTGACACGGAGCTACTACAGAAACAAAACATCATCATAAAATAGTTAAAATTAACATCTGAAATCATGTAATACAACACATACACTCATGCACACACAGAGCCAGCATGAAATAGGCACCGGATATCTTAATTACCCACTCTTAGTGAGAATAAAGAGGAGAGGATGGAAAAAAAGAGGAGTGCAAGAAAGATTATGAAATGGAAGAGAAAGGACGAAGAGAGATGTACAGTCATCATAATAATGAAACCCTCCAGCTTTTCTACTTTCTGCAGATTGGATTTGTAGTTTTCTCTTATTTCCCAGTCAAGCTGGGACAAAGTTGAAGCGTTGGGACAGAATGATCAAAGAAGAAGGAAAGAGAAGTGCAGCATTCGCCGGTGGACACCAAGAAAGTGGACAATTGGTAACGTGTAATTCTTTCAGGCCGAGAGGGGTCAGCTCACACAGGTCTGTGCACACACACACACACACACACACACACACACACACACACACACACACAAACACACACACATACACAAGGCATGGAAAGTACGCCCTGACTGTGCATTTTGTATTTGAACACAACTGCAAATACAAAATATCTTCAATAATCAGAAAAGATCAAAAAGCCACGTCAATAAAATTATTTGTAAATATTCTGGTTATATAGCATAACAATTAACATTTAGAGACATTAACGTGCTAATGTGTGATATGTGTTAAAGTGATACTAAATATTCAAAATACAAATACAGATTGCATGGCTTTCGTTGTATTTACATCCAAACTGGGTCAACGACTTTGTTTTGCTTGTTTGTGATATAGGGAAAGTGATTTCTGGAGAGTTTCAATTGGTTCCCTCAAGATTGGAATCAGACAAAAAGGATAAATTAGGCCGGGCGATGGTGAGAAAGTGGTGTTAATTTTATCAGAGTGGAACTGTGTTAAACTCTCGTCCGTTTTCGATCTCTGTTTATCCCACTGTGTTGATAATACACGCAGAGGGACACAGGCCAACAAGACGGCGGTGACCAGAAAAGATGGAGACACAAGGCTTGGAAGCTCCCACAGACAGCCAGGGCTAAACAGACGGGGGAGTCGCTGATTTCACAGAAAGAGACAGCAGGAGAGAGGAGCAGTAAGGAAACAGTAACCATAAGGACGGGGGAGACCCGGGGCCTCAGATAGAGACGGCGATGGCCAAAAAAGACAGGGGAGACCCGAGCCTCACAGACGGAGACATGAGGAGGAGACAGCCGAGGGGCCCAGAGAGAAAGAGGACATGCAGGTGAGCACGGATTAACACATGGGAAGAATAATATTGTCGCAGCAAAGGGGATGAGAGAAAGAAAGATATATTTTGTGAATTCCAACCTCAACCTTTTTGAGGCAAATTCGTTTAATAGTCTTTCTGGGAGGGACACTGGGAGTCATCGCTGCAGTGGTGTTACACACTCAGTGCACACCATGCACAACGCATTCAAATGTACAAGCAAATCAGCAAAAACACCAAAACACAGGTGCAAAATCTAGGAGTGCAAGTAGGCAGAGAATAAGCAGGCAGAATGCACATGAGCACACACACACACGCCGACACCCACACCCACACATATACATGCATATACAAATATGCAATTAATGTCAAAGGATTAATGGGGGTTCAGTTTATTATACATTTCTCATGTCTTAGTGTATTATTACGCAGCAGCAAGGGCATAATGTCCTTTAGCGATGGCTGAGTAAATACGGTCTGCAGTCTGCAGCCAGTGCTGTTTATGGTATATTAAGGTTGGATCAAGTCTTGCCAACAAAAACTCTCTGCCAAAGGATTTTTTCTGCCTGTTCAATCTCAACTATGGATTTCACAGTATTAGGGTACAAGAGTTTAAAGTGGAACGAATAATTGTTGCATGGTTTTAAGTTTATTCATTTATTATGTAACACAATGGAGGCGCCAAGACAAAGAAATGTTTTAGTTTCCGTGTGCAAATAAGATTTAGCACAGATTCCGTTTCAGAGGGTTTTCGCGCAGGAAAAACGAATAACGCAATCGTGACACATTCCACCATAAGTCATGTGAGAACACTTGGTCTGCTCGTTCTACTCATCATTTAGTCCATATAGTGCTTCAGACAGCTGAACAGGACACCAGGAGGACGTACTGAGGACTTACCTAGGACATATTGACAACATGCAATGACATAACAACGTCCATTTTCTTTCTTTTCCAGTCTTACGCGTTAGATAAAGGTTTTCTGCGGCATGTTATTGCATGCTGCTGCTCAATACGCTGAGGAAACACTCATACATGCGGACAACAGCATCTAAAGGCTGCATAGGTATTTAATGTGTTCCTAAGCAATATTAATAGTAAACTGATTGATCTGTTCTACTTCCACTTCTCTTCTACTTCTTTTTTATCATACCAGTTCACGCTCAACAGCAGCAACATATGCAACTTGTGTCTATGAACAAAGCATGCTGATGATTGTTTAAAATAGAGACACAGTATCTAAATATACAAGTAAGAAACCAGACAGGCACATGTGCACAAGACGCCTAGCGGTGACTGATCCCTGTGAAGCACCTTTTCTTCCTCGGGCAGAGAGCAAACAACAAGAAAAACATTGACTGACAATGACAGGTCCTGCCGGCACCTTCAGGTCTCACGGTGACCTCATCGGGCAAAACATCAACAACGCTCAGCAACGGGACATGGTTTACTTGCTAATATGCAATTAACATTTCTGTCCCTTTTTCCACTAATTTTTATTAAATATCTGTCTGTTTCTCAAATCCCAAATCGGTGTGATGTGACTAATTGCATTGCCTGGCGTACATCCAGCCACTGGGAGAAAGGAAATAAAGAAAAACAAGTTTTGGGAAAAACATGATCCCCGTGTTTGAATTAATTCCACGGGCATATCTCCTGCACTTTGGTTTGAAGTTAGTCCCTGAATGCATCCCATTCATCTGTCTGTCTCCTTCACTCTGTCTCTATTAGTCCCTCTGTGTCTTCGTCTCTTGCTGTTAGTTATTTTCCACCTTGTTTTTTTGGAACCTCTCTGTCTGCCTCATCTCTTTTCCCTTTCCAGATCACACTCCTCAGGTATGCGCCGTCTTCTCTCCATACTGCTGTTTTTCATCTTGTCCTCTACTGTTCCAGTGAGAGTACTGGCACAAATCATCAACATTTGGACAGCAACTCAGAGCAGCAGGGGACAAACATTGTTTCCTTACATGTGTTGTCCGGTGAGGCAGTGACGAGTAAAAACCAGAGATCAGACTCGGTGATGATAGACACAGCGATTCTTCTCACTCTCCATTTTTTAACGGTTGTTCCGCAGCAACTTGGCTGGGATGCAGTCCAAAGATGGCCACATGCCCGAACAACGTCTCTTTGATTAATATCACCACTTACATATTATTAGAGCGACCACTGATTATCGATCTCTGGTTTATGTGCTCTTCATCTCTCTGTCCACCCTTTGTATGCAACACGCTACGTAGGCTTGACCATAACAAAGACTTGCAAAGAGATAAATACCAGACAGCGCGATACTGCTGCACCATGACAAGTGCATCAGCTTGTGATCCATAGGTGCGGGTCCGAGTAGCCGCCAAATTGTGAGACTTTGGTCCTATATTACTGACCCTGTTAGAATTTTATTGCAGGCTATTTATAGTCTCAAGATTGCCAAATATACCGTCAGTGGACTAGTCTCATTCTGCGACCTAGGACTGCCAACAATTGTGAGAGAATGAATGATGCTTTATCATTCATTCTCTCACAATTGTTGTCTTTTACTATCTTACTTTGACCTAACCTTCTAAACAAAAAGGTTGACAAATGTTTGTTGGAACAGCGATTTTACAAAAAAAATATTATTTTCAGGTAATGTACATCCAAGATGACCGAGATTGGTTTTCTGTAAGTTTTAGCTTTCTGGAGATATTTGGTGTCTATGTCACCAGGTATGTAGGTCAGGTCCAGGGAATCTAAGGAATACATCAAAAAGCCTCTCAAAGTACCTCTACATGAATTTTTAAGTTCATAATACATAGTTAATACAAACAAATATGTTCACTGTTGCTTCGGAAAACTTTTTCCAATGACACTTGACACTGAAACGTTTGTGTTTTGTTGGATCGCTAACCTATACTACCTTCTGGGTGGCTTCTCACATGAGTTCACAGTTTGCCCCAAAGCAGGAGAATTTCTGAGAGTGTTACAGAGATAAAAATAGTACCCAAAGACAGCTGATTTTACAAAGTGTTACCATCACTACAGCACAACACATTTCTATTTTGGGAACCCAGAAGGTACATCTAGCTTTTATTGTGACATGCATAACTTATATTTTTGCGCTGTTGACATGGATCCACAGCAGTCCATTCAAAGGCCTATGGACCTGGTAAGTGACACCAAATGTCTCCAAATTGCTACAATTTACAAAAACAATGTTGTTTTTAATTTTCAGAAAATTTCGTCAAATTGCCAAGACATCGCTTTAAGCATTTTGCCAATTAACCTTTCAATTCCTGCTTTGGACCGCGTGTTCTTCTGTAATGGGAATATGGACAAACCACAACAATCAAGCTCCTGATCCCAGTTCAGATTTCCAGATGCTTTACTTGACCACTACCAACGGATGTTTTAATATTGCATTACATTGTTTTAGTGGGAAGCAGTGCCTGGAGCAGATGTCCAATCTTGCTTAGTCTCTGGGTTGGATTGTTTGTGTTAGTCATGGCCAAAGCCTGTTTATGACTCCCAGGACTGAGATTTCCATTAGTCTAACAAACTCATGCTCCATTTGAGTAATAAATCGAGAGCGGATGTAGGGAAACGAGAACGCATCTTTTTCACTTTCTGACACTGATGTTTTTAGCTAATTTGAAGTATCATTCTGCAATGGTGCTGCAAAGGAAAGACTCGGGGTTTCTTTTCATCCGTTTCAGGGTTGGGACACTTCATTTGCTATTCAGCTCATTCAGAAAACAAAGCCTATTCACGACACGATGACACTGATCAACACACTCAACAGGGCCTTTCAGTGTATTGATATATCCTTAGTGACCCATTACTACCATCTGATAGCTTTAGACAGGATCGAGTCCGAGTGAATACATGCCTCCATCATTTTGAGCTGTGTTAATAGAGACAGTAGGAAATAATATGTTATCTCACTAATGAAACATAATTAAGGTGAATATGGAAGGTATTTTGTGGCAACGTAAGTAGGCCCGGTTGATATCATTTTATTCCATGCAACTTATACTTCTCATTTGCCGCGAGACCCCTGCCCCCCTGATTTATCTCTGATATAACTTTTATTGATATTCAACAAATCAGTCACCTTTGATGAAGCGATGATGTCGAGTGATACCTAAAAGGCAGAACGCTAAATGAATTTTTATCTCAGGACATTAAACTCTGGTCATAATGAGAGAATATATAATTATTCTTTTATTCTGTGATTGATTTTTTTATTTCTTTGTCATTTTTACACGTTTCATTACAGGGTCATGTCACCGCGTCTAGATGGTACTAGAACGCATTCTGCTCACCTTAGTCCTGATTGGATCATTCTATCGATCTTTGAGTTGAACCATATTGGCATTAGTAATTCCCCTGACTAACATATTTCCCCTTTGTTCTCTTCTTAGATGCCTTTCTATTACAGTAGTGTTCTTATGGGACTTTTACACTTTACGTTTGGCATAGTTTTGATGTAAATTTAGACTAACTTGTCCTTCTGCAGCAGCTGATGTCAGACTCTAGAGCCTGACTGAAAGCGCATTTCAAAACGCTATAAGCTAAATTCCTCTGACAGCTCAGTGACATGGGAGACTGCAACACAGTGCCTGCCGCTAATTCATAATCAGCCATCTAATATACCGTTGCCACAGTGATTTAATTGTCCCATTCGTCACGGCTGTTGTTCTCTCCAAAACAAATGGCATGATAATAATCTTTTCCAGTCTTCTACCCGTCATGCAGACTTCCACATCTCCTCAAAGGTTTCAGAGAGTGGATTTTTTAAACTGATGAATATTTTATCTCACGCTCACTCTTATCTTTTGTTTTGCATGCATGCTCTACCCATCATCTCCTATTAGGACGATGACGGAAATAATTAGAAAATTATTTCTGTCATCTGCCACCCCCCCCAAAAAAAAAAATTGGGTAGTCAATCAAAAGTGCTTTGGTTCTTGGCACAGCAGTGCCTCACTCCAGACGTGCTGCTTTCAGAAAAGCCATTTGCCCTCTTTTTAAATGTATCCGGTGATATCCCAGCCTCACAGGCAGTGTCCCTCTGATTTAAAACCACGTCAGGAGACTTATTTTCTAAAGTGTCAGACGAGCGGCCGAGCGGGAAGCTACAGCAGGTGTAGTTGATGATATGCCAACTGGAAATGGTTTTCCCTTGATTTGAAATATTCCGAGGTGCACCAAAAGGGAGAGCATGCCGCTCGGTCCCGTGAGGAAACCTTGCCGCTAACCCTCCTTTGATAATTGCTATGCAAAGGTTCAAGAAATGAATTACTGATCAGCCGAGTGTTGCAGAGAGCCAACGTGTGGGGGAGACAGAATGAAGGATGAGACTGCCACAAACCTTGGAAGAGAGTATGTGTGTTTTGTCAGTGAAAAACACACACAAACACACATACTCTTATGTAAAATTGCGCACGTGTAAGTATGTGTGTCTGTGTGTGCACTGGTTTGCTCATAAACCACGTGAAAATACATAAAAAAATCATTCAGTTTACACATACTTGGCTCAGGCTTATACAGTGAGGCCATTTATCGCGTTTAGCACATACAGAACCTCATACAGGCAAGTACAAGGATGCTGAGTGTGTGTACAAATGCATAATCACAAAAAGACTATAACTCACACAGAACAACCAGCTGCATTCTCATCCTTACACGGAAAACAAAACATCGCTCATGCACATGCAGAGATGCACACGAGCGTTGGGTCTTATCTATATGGAGGCAATATACAGCTGGATCAGTGCCAAGCCCCGGCTAACGCTCACTCTTAAACGGAATCTCATTGAAGCTTTCCAGTGCATCACCTAGCCTAGTTCTCTCTCCGACACACATAAAACACACTCACAAAAGCTAGATTACATATCAAGTATAAGCCTACATATTTAAATCAGATAATGGTGTACAGTTACACACACGCTTGCGCACACACACACAGGCCGTCTGGTTTTGTTTACAGAAGCCAGTGAAACTCAAGTGTCTCTCTTTCCAAAATACCAGTCGTGTGATACTACCTCCCATGGAGTGGTAAGCTGTTCCCCGCTAAATCCAACATGAGAAGCAAATGCTGGTTCCTCATATGAAATACAGCGCCTCGCTCCGACTGTGTACACACCCAGGCCAGCGCCAAACGGGCCAATCATAGCCGGTATCTGTTAAGTTTATAAATTGGTTGACAACTTCAGATGCAAGACTTCCAGAAAATCAAAAAAAACGTGTAAAAAAAAGTCATTATGCATACACAAACATCCACTTTGATACTTTTTTGCCAGAAATGAAACGATTCTGGATCAAGAGAAAGAGGAGCCCTGGACTTCATCCAGCTCTGCATTTAAGCCTCGTGCAGTTTGACCTTCCCAGACTGTTTCATCAGCAAGAGCCAAAGTGATACAACCGCCACTGCATTCTGGATCTCAATTATGGTGTCGCTCATTAAAAATGTCAAATGCCATGGCGCCTGATGAGGGCTATTCACTACCCTGCACCAACCCATCTAATCCGCTCTGTATGTAGCCCCTGCATGCACCGCTATGGCTGCCGTCTAACATGAGCTGTGCTGAACGTTCCCTCTGAAGGAAAAGGGCAAATTTATATGAAAAGAAATTTTGTGAAGTTCTGTGTTCTCTCTCTGACTCCGCTTTGATCAATAAACAGGTACTAACCAAAAGGCATTTTAGAGAGAACAAAGGCAGAACTATGATTAAACCAACCTAAAGCCTCATCTAAAAAAAAGGGTATTCTATTCTCAAGTCTGGAACAAAAAGTAAGACGTGCATTTGTGATGCTGTTTGTGTGTGTGTGTGTGTGTGTGTGTGTGGCGGTTGGTCCTTCAAAATGACAATGTTCACTTAAGCACACGTGAAGTGAATTTTTAGCTGCAGCACATTTCAAAACGACAAATGACCATACTTCACTGTTTACACAAAAGACTGGAAAAACGCTTAATCTGTGTGATCAGCTGAATCCCCAACAATGCACTCTACCCAACAATGCAATACACCAACTGTGAAATGAGTCACGCGTCTGATTAAAATGCATCATATTAATTTGGCTTCGACGCCTTTTGCCTTCAGATAGCTGAACCCTATTGATTTGTGCCTCAAAGGCGCTGCAGAAACTGCCACTGCATCCTGCATGTCGCTGTCCTTTCAGCACCATTGGGTGAAGGAAGCTGGGCCAAGGGACTGAGGGAAAGAGAGAGAGAGAGAGAAAGAGAGAGGGAGCGAGTGATCTCCCCAAATATTCCTCCTCTTCACCCTAGTGTGAAATACAATCAACACCTTGGGGCTGTTCAGCATTCATGACAGCCAGCCAGCAACCCAAGCTTGGTCCTTCATGCAGTCTCAAATTAAGGAAATTAAAAGTCAGCGGTCCGCACCAACAGTTTAGCATTATCACATTCAAAAACACACTACTGAAGCAAAGGGGTGAAGGAGTCCTGAAATGACAGAGTAATTACACAATGTGTGTGTGCGTGGGGGGAGGGAGGGGACTCACCGGCTGAGTGACCCCGGTTGGTGGCATCATGGTCACTGTCGCCTTGTTCGCTGTCGCCGTGGCCACTGTCTTTGGAACTGACTATGTCTGCTTCTTGGAATGCCGAGCTGCAGCAGAGGTTAGAGCAAAGGAGGCGATTACAGGCGTGACAGGGTGAGAGGGAAGGAATACCAGGGAGGGGGGAGGGGGGGAAGGGGCAGACAGAGGTGGAGATATATATCAAGAAAGGGGGAAAAAAACGGGCAAAGAGAATAAGCATTAAATAAGGGAACAGAGGGAGGCGAGATAGAGAGAGTCTGAAAGCAACACCACATTAGTACAGTCATGGTGGCTGTGAAGTGTCTAAATTGGATGACACACATGACATGTAATGAAATTCAGCATTAGAGCTTTAATAGGCACTGCACTGTCAGTTAGGAGGCTGATGCCAAATTAAAGAGGAACGTTATGGAACCATGTAACCTCTCCGATCCCCAATAAATGATACAGGATTCATACTGATGAGAGCATTATTCCATATATGTCTGAATATGAATAATGTGAAAGGTGTGCATTAAGCTGAGTAGGCTAGAACACGTGCGGTGGCATCAGTACGGCTGTGGGGAGTCTGGGTCTATACGGCCATTATTACCTGTTGACACGCCGGGGTCGGTCCACCAGGTAGCTGAGTTCTGCTCGTTGGTGTTTTGTCTAGAAAAAACAAAACCACATTACAAATTGCATTAATTCACATAGACACAAAACTCCAGAAGCTTCAATCAAGTATTGAATAAAGGGGAGCAGCCAGGCTTGTTTATGACGGTTGCAGGGGTATTGACAGTGGGCGCATCCACTTGGAGAGCGGGTGGGCGAGAGGAGAGAGGAGAGAGGAGAGGAGAGCAAAGGCAGAGTGGGTTAGGGAGGCGATTGAATGCGTAAATGATTGAGCCGCCCGATGCTGAAACTGAACAACCTTTGTTCACAGTGCTGCCGTGCTGTGCCGTGCGCGGAATACTTAAGATTGCGACTCTGCTGTCTGGCTTCACTCCAGCCACACCGCAATCAACGAGAAAGCCCAAACTCCACATCCTCCCCTGGGCAGAACGCACACAGGCTGGAGACAAAACAGGGCTCCTTTGCTTCTCCCTCTTAGAGATCATTGGCCACTCAAACGTCAAAAGCTGTCTGGGATGTATGGACATGATTCTTGGCACATGAGGAGCATGTATAGGCTCCTGATGACTGACAAGACCAAAATATGACAGACGTCGGTCAACAAATTATTGAAGTTTTTGCACACACCCACATGTCTCACTATGAATACTGAGCCAGAATCGATGCATTTCTGCCATTTCTTTAGCATATATAATCCTTTTTCATCACGCGTGTGCCACACCTTGGCAGACGCAGGTGACCACTTCATCAATTTGCAGGTTCTATACCAGTTGTATGTTTGTTAATTCCTGTTAGTGTAAGGTTTGTCTGAAAACTCTGTAAACACCCAAAGAGACAAATAGTTGTGTTTTGGAGGATGACAGCCTATTGCGCATGATGTAATGGCTCCTCTGACAGCAGTCTATTATGGATGAGGCCACGGGAGATTTGAGTATTGACGTAAACCCAATCACCATTATGCATGACAGTGATCAAAGACCATTGAACAGAACAGCCCATTCAATAGCAGATGCGGGGACCTTTGGTGATCCCGGATTTCAGGCATGACCTGAATGACAACATGGGTATTAATTACGCTTTCTACAGCTCTGAATGAACCATTTCTTACCTCACTAGAGAGAATACTGCCGTTGGATATGATGTCCGGTTGTTGGTCACTATACCCTGTAACTATGGCGCCGCAGGGGTTGGCATGATCTGTGTCGTTGCTACGTGAGGGGCTGCACGGTTTGAGGAACATCAGGTCCGTTTTGGCGGACTCCGGGGTCAGACACACCTGGTAGCAGTAGGAGTTCTGGTTCTGGTGGTGATGAGAGCCAAAGCCCCCTCCCACGCCACCCACGCCAGACTCCTCCACGGGCACCTGCCCCACGGGTCCGACCCCTGACGTCACGTTGGTGCTCTGAACTAACATGATGTCCGATTTACTCAGCTTCTTCTGCTTCCTGCCGCGGGCCTGCCTGCTGCAGCACGACCCGCAGCACAAGCAGCAGTCGCCGGCCAGCAGACATGTGTACAGGTTGAGCTTCTTGTCCTTTTGGCAGCGCACGGCCAGCACGATCATAGCCAGGAGGAAGATGAAAGAAACGGAGCCCAGGGCGATGATAAGGATGAGGGTGAGATCGAGGGAGGTCTCTTTAGCTTTGGAAGCCGAGCCCCGATCCCCGCCGCGGCCTTCAATCACGCTGTCAACCAGCACGACGCTGACACTCGCGGAGGAAGAGAGCGGGGGCTGACCGTGATCCCTCACTTCGATCAGGAGGTCATAGAAGCCCTGCGGGTCCCGTTTGGGAGAGACTCTCCGGGCTGTCCTCAGCTCCCCTGTCCGCCAGTCCATCCGGAACATCCCCATCTCATTACCCCGCAGAATACTGTAGGACAGCCGCGCGTTCTCCCCATCATCCGCATCCATGGCTACGATGCGCGTCACCAGGTAGCCGGGCTCCGCCGAGCGCGGTAGGTGCTCTTTGGCGGTGCCATTTTTACCGATGGGGGCAATCACGGTGGGGGCGTTGTCGTTTTGATCCACTATGATCACAGTTACAGTGGCGTTAGAGAAGAGCTCGGGGCTTCCAGCGTCCTTCGCCTGGACCATGAAGCTAAACTCCTTCAGCTGCTCGTAATCGAAGGAGCGCAGCGCGTAAAGGTAGCCGGTGTCCTGGTTTATTGACACGTACGTGTCCACAGACATTCCCTGGATATCGCACTCCAATGTGGAGTAGGTGATGAGAGCGTTCTGCCCAACATCGGGGTCCAAAGCGCTCACGGCGTGGATGAACGCACCGGGCACGTTATTCTCGGTCACGTACACATCATACACAGCCTGCGTAAAACGGGGAGCGTTGTCGTTCTCATCGGAGACGTGGACTTTGATGGACTTGCTGGTGGCGAGAGAAGGCTGCCCCTTGTCTTTAGCGACCACGGTGACGGTGTACGAGTCCGTGCTCTCTCGGTCTAACGGTCCGTCGGTCACAATGGTGTAGTAGTTTTTAAACGACGATTTGAGTTTGAAAGGAACGTCCCCGAGTATCTCACAGCTCATCTGTCCGTTGTCGCCGGAGTCCCGGTCGGAGACGCTGAAAAGTGCTATGACGGTGCCGGGGGCGTCCTGCTCGCTGACGGATTCGGTGACGGTGCTGAACCCGATCTCCGGTGTGTTGTCGTTCACGTCCACGAGTTTGACCAGCACCTTGCAGTGCGCGGGGACGGCGTTAGCCCCCAGATCCTTTGCCTGGACGTAGATCTGGTGCGTGTTGCTCTCCTCGTAGTCCACCTCCCCTGCCACCTCGATCCTGCCTGTTCGAGCGTCAATATTGAACAAGTCCTTTATCCGCGGGGTGTTGTGATTGCTGAAGGAATAAACGATCTCCCCGTTTTGTCCCTCGTCGACATCTGTGGCGTTGAGCTGGATCACCAGTGTGCCCAGGGGGGAGTTCTCCCGCAGGTTGACCGTATACACAGATTGATCAAACGTGGGCGCGTTATCGTTCGAGTCCAAAACTTTAACCACCAGGAGGGCTGTCCCGGTCCTCTGCGGGATGCCCCCGTCCACCGCGGTCAGCACGTACCGATGCACCGCCTGCTGCTCCCGGTCCAGCGGCTTCTCCAGCACCAGCTCGGCGAACTTGTTACCGTCGCTCTGCGTCTGAACGTCCAGGTAGAAGTAGTTGTTATTCGTTATCGCGTATGTGCTGAGCGCGTTTGTACCCACGTCCGGGTCGAAGGCGTTCTCCACCGGGAAACGGGTCCCGGGGATGGCGCTTTCTGATATCTCAACGGAAATGTCTGTCTCGGGAAAGCTCGGCGGATTGTCGTTGATATCCATCACCTCGATCTCCACGCGAAAGAGCTCCAGCGGGTTCTCCAGAAACACCTCCAGGTGCAGCAGGCACGGGATGGTCTGCTTGCAGATTTCCTCCCGGTCGATTTTCTCCTTCACTACCAACGCGCCGTTTTCTAAGTTCACTTCCAAATACGGCGTCCGTGAACTCGGCACCGTCTGGAAGCGGCGAGCGGAAAGTTTGGTAATGATCAGCCCCAAATCCTCTGCGATATTCCCAACCACAGTCCCAGGTTCCTGCTCCTCTGGAACAGAGTAATGCAGCTGGGAAACAGTTCCATCCAGGATGGAGAGTAGAAACACGAACCAAATCATCTCCTCTCCGTCTCTCAAAGTGCACTTGAAGACGTAAAAAAAAAATGGTTATTCCTTTTTATTTACAGAAATGAGCATCTCCACATTTCCTCTGTCCGCGGGAAGGCAACAAGGCTGTCCGGTGCTGAGAAGAACCCCCCACTCTGCCTCGGGTCAGTGGAACATTGTGTCGTTTCAGCTGTGAGAAGCGCAGCCATTTGATCCGAGCTTCTCAGTTTTAATCAATTCTGCACCGGTCTGTGAGTTTTGGCGTCAGCGCAAACATTGCAGGCTGGAGCCAGGACGCAGAGCCAAACACTCCCTGTGCACAGAACACACTCACACTGCACTACCCCCTACCCCCCTTCTTCTTCCCACAAAGTCACAAACAAAAACCCGGGGAAAATCCACACGAGTATAAGGAAAAGAGAGCGGAAACTAAACGCTTCAAAGTCTCTATTCTGCGTGTCAGAAGTCAGAAACGAAGGCGAGTGTGGAGACTTCTGCCTACTATCTCTCTCTCTCTCTCTCTCGCTCTCTCTCTCTCCGTGAGGATGTAATCGCTGCGCTAAGACGCTCAAAGCGGGATGATGATGCTCTCAGCTCGGCTTCTGGAAGGCGAGTGAGAGCGGCGGGGTTGGTTTTGCGCACAGCTCCTTTCCCCACCAGCCAATGGGATCCTCAAACACCGGGCGTAATGGCACCTGATTGGGGCTCTGCGACGCCAGCCAGAGCTCAACATCGGGGCCCCTGGAACAAAATCAGTTAAGTGCCGCTGCGCTCCTCTTCCTCCTCTTCTTTTTCTTCTTCTTCTTCTACTCTTCCTCCACCGGCCGGGCCCTCGGTTATAGCAGGGAAATTAAATGTTTTTACACATCCAGTGAATTAAGAAAGTATAGCAATGGCTGGTGACAGAGTTGTGCGCGAATAAAACTCGCTGCTTTTTGAGAGATGCTGCTATTTGTTAAAGTGAAAAAAATAATAATAATGAAAACGCTGTTATTCATCAGCATCGTGACTTGCAATGTGACCAATAGACAGTCAATTAGTCACTATTCCTCCAAAAATAAGACTTTAACACACACACACACACATACACACGCACAAGTTTACCCCCTTGACGCAATTATTTCAACAGATTGGTAAAGAAAGCGCGTTGAGTCTGAATGCGTGAGTCAGAGAATGTAGCGAAGATGCCCACAGCCAGAGACCACCATGTTAAAGAGCCTGCGCAAGTAAAGATAGCTGGTGACGCAATACCCCACGGTGCCACGGCCATCCAAAAGCTCTCTCTCCCTCTCTCTCTCTCTCTCTCTCTGTCTCTCTCTCTCTCTCTCTCTCTCTCTTTCTCTCTCTCTCTCTCGCGCGCGGTCGACACTACTAGAGGCACAAAGGAAACAAAATATGTGTGACATTTTAATTTAAGTAATATCTACTTTGCACTCCGGAAGTGGATATCATTATGATCGAAGGTTCAATCAGAGCAGAATCACACATGAGCTACTTTAATTCAGTTTAATGAAGCGTCATACTTAAGTCCCACCGTGTTGCTAATAGCCTGAAGACTATTAGTCCCCCTTTTTTTCTCCCCCATTCTTATCATTAACGCCCTTAACAGTGATGCAGTTGCATCACGCACTCATTTAATTCATAAAGCATAAATTAAATATGCAAATGAGCTGGTTGAGCGAAAGACGAGGATAGCGGGGGTCTAACTTCTTGCAAAGCATTTAGAAGATAATGAAACAAAAAAAGGGAAACAAGGGCGTAATTGAAGCTAATTGGCATAAGTCTATAATTCAAAATATAATGGACGGTTTGCAATCTTATATTGCCGGTAATGCAAAGCGACGTGGCCATTGTGAAGAGGATTAAACAGCGAGTGATACGCGATTCTGCATCTCGGCATACAAGTCAGAGAAAACAAAGAGGAGATGTTAGATGAATTTCCATCCATGTCTGAGCCGGAGCTGTGTGACTGAATCAAGCTGACACTGGAGTCAGTCTCTCTCTCTCTCTCCCTCTCTCTCTCCCCCTCTCCCTCAAATCCAGGGTGTGTTACAGAGACCAACGTCGCCCCCTTGCGTTTGGTAACGGTACTCTGGTTAAGATTGCTGGAGACTGTCGAGGACCGATTTCTGCGTATTTTAAACGAATGAAACAACAAAGCAAATTCAAATTCTTTATCCTGTGTGTCTTCCTTTTGTTTGAAGACAAAACAGACCACATTAGACATTTCCTTCATCTACATTGTCAGTGCATGTGTCGATTTGAGACAGATAGAATGTGTGGCCGTAGAGATTGTTTGAATAGAAAGTAAGGTTACATATGGGAAACAGATCATCATGAGGGGCAGGAAATGATCAGCAACAAGCATTTAATTCATTCATTCATTCTTTTTTGTGCTCAAATCTCCATTACATCTGTGAAAAATATCACGTCACCTCCCACTCATGGAATCTGATTTGGGAAAATCATTTGAGCCCAGTGAGCGCAATGTTTTACAATTATAGTAATGATGTTTACAGGTATAGAACAAACTGCACCTATTGATCGTCAATCATGATGTCCGGGCATTAAGATGAGTGAAAGTGAAATAAATCTAAAAAATCCAATTAAAATATACATTTTAAAGACTTCCTGAATTGCCTCTGGATCTGAGAATATTATGAGTTTCAATGAAATTTAATGAGTTCCATGGACTATGCACCAATAATCCATGAGGTTTCAGCAAAATTGGTTTATAAAGTTTGGAGTAATCCTGCTAAAAACAAACAAACGTGGGTGAAAGTGTGTCCTCCACTGTGGAGGCAAATTCAAAATCACAACTTATTAACGAACCTGCAATTGGTTTAATCTTTCATTACAGTCCTTGTTGCTTCACCAGTGAGAACAATAGAAATGATCATTCTCATTGTAATATTGGGACATTTATAATTTAGTGGTGCTTATAATTGATAGGCTAAAATGACAAATGGGACACCATTTTTGACTAATGATATCATAACTGGCTGCGGCTTGACTGTGGGTCAGTCTGCAGGTAAGGGCTGAGAAGGTCATTAAATTTTCATAATATGATCAAAAAAGCTAATTAAGATATCATTAAGGGGGTTACTGCCCAAAGGATATACCTCAAGCCTATTACGGCGCCATTCTATATAGCCAGCCAATGTTTAAAAGTGCACTTCAGAGACTGCCAGGGACAATCTATTATAGCAAAGGTTTAGGCTCTTTTAATATGTCACCTGGAGATTGTGCTGTTTAGATTTGAACGCGCAATCAGTGGTCAGGAAAAAGGGAACCCAAGCCAGATTGCCAAAAAGCACAAAAGTAGAAAAGCAGCTTGTCAATTCCCTAAATGTTAACTCAAAGGCTTACTGAAGCTTCAAGGCCATAAATCCTGGACAAACTGTAAAAACAACAGGTCATAAAACATTCAAATGCAATGCCCACTGACATTCACTAAGCAATGAAGATGTGGGCACCGGGGAAAGCACCTCTGATTGTTACATTCATCAAGGTTGAGAAGAAATCTGATCAATAGCACAGCAATTACAATGTGCTGTTAATAACAGTCTGACACCCACTGGATAGATCCATTATTCAGGCACTTCACAGGAAGGTACAGTGAAATACACACACAGGAGAGATGCAGCGGTGCACTGAGCAGCGTATTATTATCAGCACTAAACCCAGAACGACTGTGATCAGCTGCATGATTCTAATATGTTCTACTGTATTTGCTTTAGAAACAGACTGTACAGTGTGCTGATAGTAGCACAAGACAATGTACAAAATGGATGGCTGTGCCCTCAGCCCAAAGCGACTGTGTGTGTGATCAGTGTCTGTCCCAGACAGCTGCAGGGTGACTCCCTGCCCTGATGGCCATTACTCAGACTGATGGATGGAGGGATATTGGAGGAAGTGGTGGGGAGTGAAGCAGGAGAGGTGGGATGGAGGATGGAATGAGAGAGAGAAGGAGTGGACAGTGAATTTGTGAGAGAGGGCAAGAAAGGGGTGGCATGGACGCAGAGACAGGGGACCTCAAGAGGTGGGAGTGTTAAAATGAGATGAGTTAGACAGTGAGGTGCATGTTGAGAGAGTCTCCTTTGACAGCAGTGACTGACACTGATAAGAAATGGAGAGAACATGAAGAGGCAGAGAGAGAGAGAGAAGACGACAATGATGTTACTTCGTGTAACTGGTTTATTATTCCTTTAACAGACAATCCATCACCATTTCTTTCAACACATCAACAAATGACAGACAGATCATTCCAACTGCGTCAACTGGCAGGATGCTCAACAAACATCATCAAAATGTGGTGATCTTCAAAGAAACAGAGAATTACATGAGGAAACACAACACTTACATCATCAAGCACACCTACAAAAGAAACTGACAACAACATGTACACAACAAGGTGGGTAGAGATAACCCATACTTTTACTTCTTCTCTAATTAGTTGTACTTCTACTCCAATGCATATCGAATGGAAAATACTAGAAGTTTGTTTCATCCGACTCGGCCTTCACCTGTAGTGTTTTGAGTTTGAGTTTGAGATTTTGGCATTGGTGAACTTACTTAACCTGTGGTGGAGCGTGTGATCCCAATCTGACAGCATCAAAATGCAACTGTATATCTAGAACTTTTAGACTTAGCCCATTTTTTTACTTCATTCCAAAAAAAGATGGCATATTTTCCAAATTTTTGGATGAAAATTTAACATTGTTCTTTTTCATCGCTGATGCTGACGTCAACGCAAACGTCATATTTTTCATCATGACTTCTCTCCCTCTCTCTGTGTGTGTGTGTGTGTGTGTGTGTGTGTGTATGTGTGTGTGTGTCAATGGTCTATGGTCTATGGACATGTCAAGATCTTATGTCCCTTACACTGGCACTAATAATAATGATGACGACAGAGAAGGTGGAGAAAGGTGAAGATAATGATCACTAATGCAAGCTCTAATGATAAAAATGCAATTGCAGTAGCACAAAAAAAAAAAGCCATTTCCATTATATAACCAGAGGACAATTAGTAGACAATCACCATCTCTCCATGGCACAGCCTGCTCAAATTCCATAAGCTGTCAAAGCCAAGAGGCAGCAGCTATTCTCAGAAAATCACTCCTTTTCAGCCATATGCTGTATACCGTCACTCTAAAAACAGCTCAATAAGCAATCTGTGTCTGTCTCGGCTTGGCCCTTGGCTCTGATGTGCTCTGCTCCGAGTCTGTTTGGTTATGCAGTGATTGCCTTCTTCCTTGCCCTCCTCACTCCCTGCCTCTGAGCCTCCCAGCTTTGGCGCACACAAAACTGTATTTCTGAATCTCCCCAGACGGTAGACCAATCTATGCGCTCATATTCATCTTAGCTGGAACTGATCTGTTCTCTGTCTAATGCACTGGCCTTTCCCCTGAGGTTAGGTGAGGCCTCCATCATATTCCTCCCACTCTCCCTCTTTCTCTCGGAGACAATGAACAATTTAATCCTACGACGACACTTAAACAAACAGTCAATATCCATGCGGGGTTATATACGCATATATTGCATATGCAACACCGGTGCGTTTACGATCACCACACGCACACTGCTTGAGATTGATTGACAGGAAGCTATGGTGCTCCCCTTATTGTCAGCTTGGAAGATTCAAACAGGGGATTGGCTTCCATCAAATCCCTTTTAAAAATGGATGAATCATCTAAATGACTCAAGGGGCCATCTACTCCCTCCCCACATCTCTATCAGAAAATAGATGTTTATGTCCAATATCCTTGCTTTTTCCCCCCTCTACTCATTCCCCGTCCCAGCCTTATTCAATCCTGAAATTGTTTTGTTATGTGGTTGGCATAATAAGCGATGATCGATTTCTCAGCGTGAGTGTAGCTACGGGGCCGACGTCTCAGGGCTGACCATATAATATCTGCTAAGTACTCCATTTTAGCTAGAAGACAAAGAGATGTAATCATAGACATCACCTGATACGCGCATAACTGTGATCATTTAAGGATTTACAGTCTAATAGATGTCCTTCAGCACCATACAGTGTTTTTAGTAAGCAGGAGTTTTTAGATTGTTATGTTTTTAGCATTCCAAACAACAGCCAAAGTACAAATGCCTTCAGCTTTCTATGGTGAGTGTTTTCTCCTTTGGGCCTTTTTGAATGTTTGAGCACTTCTTTGTTTATTCATGCAGTGTTGCATTCGAAGTTCGTGACATTGGATTGGTTCTGCAAGAATGTGCTCTATGTAATGCAGTATATCCCCAAACCTCATAATCACCCAGGTACAGCTTGCTTATTCGCTGTATTAAAGCCTCAAAACTCCTGGCAGTCAATTAGGACCCGTTGTGTGTGTCAACGAAGCGAGGAGAGTTTGCTTGCTGATATTATGGCTAATTAGCTCAACTCAGCTCCCCCAAGACGGAGGGAGACACTGAGGTATTGTTGTGGTTTCACTGACGTTCCAGGCACAAACTCTTAAGTCTTCCCTGCATAATCCCCTCCTCAACATTTCTTTAGCCGGAAAAGTGGAGATTGTTTGTACATTTGAAACTTGGATGTTGTTTTGGGACTCTGGCAAGCTGAGATGATTGGAATTCAATACTTTTCTCATGTGCACCTGTTCCAGCATTTCCTGCAGACAGAATACATGAAAAACTATAATTTAGCACTGATTTCCTGCAGTTGTCACAGACTTAGAGCCTCAGTTTGCTTCAAATGAATTGCTTGTTAGGTCGTCAGGCATTGTTCGAAACCTCTTTGTTATGGTCACATTAAGGTGGGAGACATGTGTCGGCTTAATATGTGGAACTCTGCGAATCTGACCACCTGTCAGTCATGCTCACTTCATCGCCAAACATGGAGTGTGAAAGTGGATAGGATTGGAATTTCTCTCTCACCCTTTCGGTTATTGTAACAGCACTTGTAACCCAATGCTGCAGAATAAGGGGAAGAGTGAAAGCGTGTGCTGTTATCCCTGCTTACATATGCTTGAGAGAGATCTTCGCAGCAGTCTGCCTCTTAATCTCTCTGTTCACATCTGTACAAGACCCAGTACAGATTGGTGACACCAAATAAAGTTTGATTACAATATAGCCAAGAGAGGGCAGTTAGGTCCCAAGTCGTTCCATTTACTCCCGGCTATTTTTCCTTGGAGCTTCATTTCCTCTCTCCTTATCAAAAAGCACTAGAAGGAAGTAAGACTAGAGGAAGCTCTTTTCTCCAGCTGATGAAAAAAAGAACAAGAAAGAAATGCAGAAAATACCCCCGCTAATGTATGACCCAATGCCAAAGGTAGTTATTTTCAAGCAGCCGCACAATAACTGCAGAACGTTGATGTAACCCATGTACCCATGTTGTATAATGGAAAATGTGGTCACATACAGTATTAAATAAATATACCATAGGCTTAATCAAAGCAGAGCTCATGCAAATGGCCATACTGTAACCCAGAGAGGGAGGGAGGAGGAAAGAGGGGTCTCGCTTTGAAAGAGAAACAGAAAATGATGAAATGGGGCTGACACACTGTAGTTTTGGTTGGCTGAGTGGGATGAAGGGAGGGTAAAGGATAGAGTACAAAGACACGAGTCGACAACGGGTGTTATGTGTGGGAGGGATAAGAAAGTGAGCACACACACACACACACATTTGGTGACTAAACTTAATAACACCTCTGCGATCGAGATGGCATATGGGCCGAAAGAAGCCATCGCTTTCGATTAAATGGAACGCACCCCGCACATGCACAAATGCCTGACCACACGCGCATGCATACATAAATAATAAAAGCTGAGGTTTATTCTGCACTGCTGTCATCGCCATTAACAGGCCGCAGCAATCACGCCGCCTGGTCCTTTTCAACGCGCTGGATGGACACACCTCTGCGCGTTTGTGCGTGCGCGCGTGATTACCGCAAGAGTAACAATCAACAAGAGAGCAATCCATCAGCCGTCAGTCCCGCTGTGAAGTTTTAATTAATTACATGGAGGGAGACAAGGTCAGTGCTGCACACCACACTGGTCTGCCAGCTTCGTCTCACTACAGGGGATCAATAGGGCTTTACACGCGCCTGTAGACTTCTATACAGAGAGTTATTAAGGAAGTGGGACCAGGGCTATTGTGTCTCCACCAGCCTTGTCAGAGTGAACGGGCGTAAAGGATGTCGACTTGGTTTAAGTTCGCAGTAGGGGAGATAGTGAATTGGACTTAATGGAGCTAATGGATCCGGGAAGGCAGGAGTGTTGAAGAGGAGACGGACAAGAGAAAGAGGGGTGAAAGGGGGTGGGCTAATGTAGCGTGCCACATGCAGAGAGGCACTTTGTTTGGGTAGGAGCGAGATTTCACTCCAGTGTCTGCAGGCGCAAACCCAGGACACACCAAACTCGTGTCCTATAGATATCAGCCACACAGATGTTAGACAGCGAAAAAATGAATTTGTTTTTTCTCAGCATTTGTTCTTTTTTTTTTTTTTTTTTGTAGTGATGCAGTTCCGGAGTGCACATTGTTGCATAACAAAAGGAACGGTTGGCATTGGTCTCGGGTGCACACCCCATCCTCAACCTCCACATCATTCAGCCCGGGAAGATCGTTAAGCTGAAATGAAGTAGCACTCGCTGAGAGGGATCAAGACCTTCACTTTATTATGAAGTGCAAAGGTATGAAAACACTCGAGACACTGTAGGATGGTGTGCATCACAAACACAGAGGGAGAGGGAGAAAGGAGGAGAGTGAGAGAGGACTGAAGCAGGTCTGAAGAGGCGATGCATTATTCATTGCAGTAAAGCTCACAGCTCATTGATTTAATGGAAATACGATTCTTATCTTTAGATCTCAGAAGACAAAGGCCTTATTTCTCACCATATGTCACTGTCTGATTGGATAATGCTCTGACTGACAGGCAGAGACGGTAAATGTCATCCTTATGTATATGGTCAAGGCCTGTAATTAGATACTGTAGTTACCTTTCTGGAAGAGCAGTTGCTCTACTTCAGGAGCTCCAGATAAAACATGTGTACATTTCCTCTCTTTATCCGCAATGAGTTTTACTAAAAGCAACTTCAACTGCGAGTACTGAACCTGTTATTGAGAGCTGTAAACCTTTCATTCACCTGGATTTCAGTTCTTTTATATTTATTTAGGCCAGTTATTAAGGCCCTACCTCATAGGAGATAAAGGTATTTGAGGCAAATACAAATTTTGTTCATTTAGACGTTATGGGTGTTCTTTGTGTAAAGCTCTTAAGGAGAATTAGTCCAAATATAACAGACACGGTTGTGTCACTGGTGGTAAGTCAACTGTTTGAGCTAATTCATCTCTTTCTCTGCTGTCAGAGAATCAAATTGCTAACCTACACGTTGAGGCCACGTTCATCCACGGATATCAAGGACTTAATAAATGAAGGCTCGGACACTCACATGAGCTCAGATTGTTGCCTAGCAATCTCATGGACACCACATAGGGTAATATTGAAGCTAATTTCTCAACAGCCAAGACATGAATGAACAACGTCTCGCCGGCAACTCGGACGTGGGAGTTTGTTTTTCGAAGCCAACCAACTGTAATTCCATCTTCTGTGATTTGTTTAAATCTGAAGTATCCATCACTTTGTAACTGTAGGTTGTTACCTTTGAGAGAGCTTGGCTTTTCTGGAAAATCCCACATACTGTGTCATGACAGCTGGAATTGGTATGATTTCCACCAATACTGGATCTACATGATTGCAGTTGTGAAAGCAGCCACCTGGTTTGTTTTGAAGGGTTTTCAATATTTCCATTTTTTCTTTTCACGAGTGAGTTATATAGCTTAAACATCATCTCAAATGAAACTTGTTTAATATGAATGGAAACCCAATATGTCACAGATGAGTTGGAGAAATTTCTCCTGTGTGCCAAATTTCTTCTTCTTCTACCATATGTGAGAACTCCTCAGAGAATTCCATTTTTTTGTACTGTAAAATAAGCATGCATTTTGATTTCAGTGGTTCATTTCAACATGAAGTATTGAACATGAAGGATTATATTCTTTAACACAGGCAATGGAGAAAGCGTGTGTCATCTGTGTCAATATTGACAGATCCAGTTAGATGTTTGGCTCCAGGGGGTTTAGCTAGTCTGAAAAGCACTAAAGCGAGAAGAGCCAGGGGGCCCTGCTCAAGTGTCGGTCTGTTTATCGCAGACAGGAACACACACACACACACACATGGACACACACACACGTGCACACACACCCACACACACACACACACAGATGTACTTCTCAAAAACGCACACGTAAAGTGGACACACACACACGCCCCTCACCAGTCACACACAAACTCACACCAGCTCACTGAGGCAAATCAAACCTGCATTTCAACCTCACTGGAGTGAATTTAACCCCTTAGGGTTTACGTAGAGTAGAGAAATACCTCAATCCGTCTCCCCTTCCCTTTACATATAGCCCTTAGGCTGCTACGAAAAGGGGCTTAACCCTTTGAAAATCAAACATACTTATCCTTCATACCATTTCACTTTTTTTGGTCTGGTTACCTAACACACCCGGAGGCACTTGATACAAAACCAATGGACCACTTTTGATTCTTCTATGGGTTCATCCTTGGGTGGGTGTAATTCTCAGGGTGGCAATGACTTCTGAGAGTGGTATAAAAGGTGAAGTTGTAGGTGGAGAGGAAATGGCATTGAGGGGATGACTGATGGCTCAGAATGTATTAGGTGTGCGGTAAAATATGGAGGTAAAGGCACTCTCAATCTGAATAGATGGACTTCAAATCAGAGGATTTGAGTAAATGCTGTCAAAAAGATGGAAGGTCAAGCTGAAGTGCAATTCGGACACAGATTGAATTGCAGCCTGAAAAACAATCTGGTTATTAGTAACTGGATCACGCTGTTATCATGTTGCACCATCGGAAAGAATAACACAAGCTTCATCAGATGGACAATCACGCTAAAGAAAATGAATAACACAGCAGGGATTTCTTGCAACTGCATCAGTCTTTGCAGAGTGTAGCAGTTTGCAACAATCTGAACAGATAAAAATAGACAAAATGAGTAGTTTGTGCTATCACCCACGAAACAACAAAAGGTTAGAGGAGTACATGCACGGGTCAGTGGTACTTGAAAGGAATTGGTGTTATCAGGTATTATACAACAGCAATTTCAGGCAAGTAATCTGACTGGTCAAAGACACACTCCAATAGTTCTGATAACTCGATCTTTTTGCTCACTGTGCCAGCTGAGAAACTGTTAACAAGATTTTTTTCAAACTTTCTGATGCTCTGAAAAGATGACGAGAGGCTATTCTGGTTAAAATCTCAGATTGAACTGTGAATTTGTAAGAGAAAGTGGATTGTGGGAGGGAAAGATGCTAACACAGGCTGGACTGAAATACCTACTATGTGCAGATATTTGTGTCTGGAACAAAATGCAAAGTGAAACTGTTGACTGTCATTAAACTTGCAGGGGATGCAAAAAGCTGACCGCAGCCAAAAACTTTCGACACAATTATAACCATAAATGAAAATAATTGACAATGACACATTCCAGCATATAAAAATAGCACAGAACATTCCAACACATCACACAAAGCCCTATAAAAGTCTGTTCTTTATTGACATGTGTTGGAGAAGTAACTTAGAATAATTGCGCACCAACTAATCAGTTTCACTCTCCTAAATTCAGAGAGATCGCATTACTCAATGTGGAAATTAAAGGAACAGGATGGTGATATTTTATCTTTATATCACAGTGAACAAATCACATTAAACCAAAAATGTCAATACAATTTGATTTTCCACACCCTGTCTGCAGTATTTAAAGAGGAAATCATTTGTCATCATTGTTGATCACCGAGGGATTTTACCAGAAGTTATTCAAATAGGCACAAATTGCAAAAGGCGTTTGGAATTATTTTCAGCCTCGTAGTAAAATTTCATATAACAGCGATTCCCCCAAGATCTGATGTGGCTCTGCATGTTGAAAGCTTTGATTACAGATATAACACTTGTTTCATAGACTTATAAAAAGAAAAAGTTGAAAGCAATACTGACATTTCCTCCACTCTGACACTGTCACCATTATTCCAAACTGGATGAGTTTCTGTTACGACAAGCTTATTCTGATCTTGTACTGCTGTAAGGAGGTAATTTTGACCTTGACATTTTTCAAGTGATATTGTTACATTTACAAGAAATTAATTGAAGTAAAAATAACAAGAGTATCTCCACTTACCGGAGCATCCAGCAACGTCTGTTATTTAGTGATTTTATTTAAGTTCCTCCTGTCCACACGAGAGTGAGCTGACAGTTGGAAATTCACTGAGCCGAGGCAAAATCATTTTCAGTGGTTTTAATTTACTGCCACGTAGCATAATTCTATGGAACTTTATGTCTAAGGCAGAAGTGCAAGGTCTCACCTGGCCAATAACTCACTCACAGTACTTGAGGGAGTACTTTGATCACAGCAGCGCAGTACTTTGCATGATTGTATTGACCAAAATAAGATGGCGTCATGGTTAATGCTGTATATAAAAGAGAAATCTTCACATTTTATACACAACTGTAATCACCTTTTTTTTATCATCTATAATCAGCTTTGAATGAAATGTTTAATGCTGCTGTAGCTTAAAATAAAAGTCTTATTTGCTGACTTAACTATGTGCGAAGATAGTAAAGTAGCCAATCACAACTTTTTTAATATGAATAAGAAATGCTGCTTAATCATGAGCTTTGAAATAAACTAAAGAATAATTTGATTTATATGCTGCTTAAATTTGCTGTAAGAGTGAGAGAGGGTTTTTGGACAAACATTTTATTTCTCAGATTCCTCTTGAGGATTTCTTTGAAGGTGATTACGGGAGCCTTGGCTTTGTTGATTTGGCCCACATCATCACATTACTTATATACTCACAGTACACAATGCACTCTCTTGATATCATTAATTACTCGACAATATCTCTGGGCCCTGATCCAAATTTGCACAGTAATTGTTCTTTCTCGTCATTCAATTATTGTGGTCTGAAACAGAGAGAGAGCAGATATAGTAAGAGCGAGAGAGAAAGAGAGAGCCTTCAACCGCATTTGGCCACAAACAATTATGATAAATAAGGGATTATGTACAGCCAGCTAATGCAGGGGGAACTGGTCATTTCAAGATGGCAGAAAAGGAGATTAAAGCAGGAAATTACATTGTGGAAAATAATGCGACTGAAGAGCTCCTGGGAAAAAATAAAACTGTAAAGCAAAAGACTGTGACTCACACTGTTTACATTGGCCACTTGGCTACTTTGTAGAGCCTGAATAGAGTAATTAGTATTACATGAGAAAAAGTAAAACACTATATAAATAGAATAAACAGGAAACCAAACTAACATGTGGTGAATCTTAATGTTAAAAATGCCTTCTGAAGACTCGACCTTTCAGATATTTTTACTTTGAATTCTCCTCATTACCAGGCACTGTTGAGGTTCCAGCCAATCCTCGGAAGTTTCATGCTTTCCTAATAGATGAATTACCTTGTCGTTGTCTTGGAAACATCTGTATCATCCAATTTGAGTCATAATTCATCCAGTTGAACTGCCTTATCACGGCTACATCTCTGTCAGAGATGTCGGTCTCCGCCTTCCCGCCATCATCTTATCACACCATATCCCATCTCTCCTCTGGTCTCTCTCTGCATATATCAGCACTTCCCCCTTTGGTTGTTAAGCTTGTTTCCTGATCAGGCTCTGTACTCTTTTAGTCTGTTTGCATCGTGAACTTGGGCTGCCTTAGCTTAGCGTCTATTGTACCTCAGCCTGCTGTTTGCCTCTTAGTTGTTGATAACCTCGCCTGCCTTTTAGACTTTGTGCCGTGTCCTTTTTGTACCGTTGACTCAACCTGCCACTCTCACTCCTACAGAGCATAAGTAAGTCTTTTGTTGCACATTTGCCTGCCAGCCGCTCTTGTACTTTTTGTACTTTCTTTTCAGTAAAGCCTTTTTTTTTATTTTACCGCTGTTCTCTGTCTCGTTGTGCTTTTGAGTCCGACAAGTTCTCCTTATCGCAGTTGTGTTTCTCAAATGTCTGTTGCCACATTGAATAAATAAATAAATAAATAAATCCATTTTGATGTCTGTCAGATGCCTTCTTAAATCATTCAGCTACCTTAGGCGAAAACCTTGCACTGAAAGCCATAAGTACATCATTTTATCGAGCCAGGGTTGCCAAAGAGAATCATTTGTTCTTAGGTGAAGACATGCACTGGTCCACAAGGCAACATCTCAGGGTGTTCAGGCTGGACCGCTCAGGGAGATTCAGATGGAGATTAAACTATATACAGTATCGCCTACACAGCGATGGAAAAAGTTAAACTTATCTCGTGGTGGAGGTATATATCATATTTATACTGTATATAAATGTATTTATCATGTTTGTATATGCATAGATCATAGACTATAGGAAATAAGGTGACACGTACACATCATCCCACTCAATTGAACAAATTTGCTGGACTCCCATCATCTGGAGAATTGTTGTCCTTTGAAAGATAGACTGACCTTTTCGCAAAGTGTTAACAAATCCAGTCACAACAATCTCAACAGTCTCTATGCTGGTCATGACTAATGTAATTTTTGCAATTCACTTCTTTAAATATCAATCCAGTTATGCTTTATTTCTCCCATTACATTTACTGCAGGATTTCTTTCTTGATCAGCAGCCAGCGATGCTCCAGTCCATGGCAACTCAGCGTGAACTCATCTAGTCAGTTATCTGTTGAAATGAAATAAATGTTCCATCATTTATTATCAAAATTAACAATTGGAAGCATAATTAAAATAAAACCTAACACTGAACGCGATAAAGGTAAGCAGCAGTGTTGAACCTTCATCTGATGTGACACCAGTGTGATATCCTATTGTAATGTCATCACTGCTCATCTTTTATGTTTTTCATAATTGATCTAAGAATATCAGGTAGCTGCTAGTTAAAAAGCAAATGTGTATTTGTATGCAGTGTTTCTGAACACTACCCTTTAGACATTCACACTTATATGAGGGAAACAAAGGAAACCTGCTAGACCATGTGCAATATGCTCACATATCACCTCATACCATTATAATTTGTTGGCTGTAACTGCAGACAAGTACAGGCGAGATTTGAAAAAACAAACCCCATGTGACATATTTCGGTGTGAATTGAAATCCATTCCTGTGAATTTACTTTCTCTACCTCCAAAATAGCAACAGTTGCTACTATGCTCCATTGAATTAACTTACACATCAAGTTGAATTAGTGTTATTGCCACTTCACACTCCTTGTCCTTCCCTTCTTTCCCATCTCATCTCATCTCTTTCTTTCATCAGGAACAGATGTTGAGGTCCACTTGACAGATAAACAGCATCTTTCAGGGAAGCTGTGAAGAGTCTAAATCAGCCCCTTCATTGTCACTTTGAATGTTCATTATCATGTTTTATCCCAACTGTCAGGAGCAGAACACAAATGTCTTTTTCAAGGAAAGCTATTAAATTCAACAGTCTTGGCTGGTGCTTACATGCAAGGGATTGAACTGGCTGTTTCCTGTAATGTGGCGCTATTCATGTGGATTCAACAATTAGAACAATGTTTCAGTAGCAGAGAAATTTAGATATTCAACATCAGGCTCCAGCTGTTGGAAAATAATGGCAAACACATACAAGATAGAAGAAGAGGAAACCAATCAGGCTGTACTTCAGTATTTTAAACGCCATATTTTTACATACTCAAACTTTGACTGCTGTATTTGTACCAATATCAAAATCCTAGAGAAAAATGGGTTTATTTGAGAAGTTCAAATAAAACGGCAACTCTTTTGGACAGACTATAACCCTCTGTTGCAGAGAGGAATGGACAGATGGGTTTAAAAACCCTAAAGCTTTCTTTGGAAACCACAGAGGCGAAATCTGTGCCTTCTTTTGTGAAATGCATATTGTTCGCTTATGACACTTTGCCAGCACCTCGTGCCAAAGTAGGCAATCTGTGGATATGAAGCTGCTGTATAAACCATCAAGCCACTTACACTGTTGAGAGCAGGTCTCTTGTGGATAAAGTTGGGATTACAGTTGGTTTGGTTGGCCTTGTGCCGTGTCTCAGCAGTTTCGGGGCGAAATAATATTAATGTGTGCAAAGATAGATAGACGGAGGACCAAGAGCTTTGACTTACAGTTGTTGCAGTTGTCTGAAATTTCCATCTCTGTCACAAACACAAAAATAATACACAAAGGAACATTTTAATACTTCAATATTTTAACCAAGCTTAAAGGAGAACATTTCAACAACAACAAATGATCTTTTTTTATATTTTGGAGAGGAAAAGGATACAGATTATAGAAGTCAAACAACAGCAATATAGAAATGTTGATGTTCAGGGCATTTCTCTCTTGCATAATCATTATTAGAGGTGCACTTTTTCTCTAGTGCTGGAAAAACGTTTTGTCATGTTTGTCTCTTGGGAATATAGTCGTGTAGTTTGGGCGCAGCAACAGTTTGTTTGGCTGTTTGAACACTGTGGGTGCATGCAACAGGCCATTACAGAGGCCAGGCAGTCACACAGTTTGTCTGATACATGGTCATACTTGCTGGGTTTGTTTGCAGTTTGATATCACAGGATCACAAAGGCATCCCAAAAACACATTGCCTAAGCCCTCTGATCTAGATTCCTGGATGCTGGGCAGGCAGCTGCTGCGTGCCAAACATTAATTGTTAGAGCGGATGCGTCAAAACTTCTATGCAACTGTGAACTTCAATGTGATTCAAGCAGTTGGGGAGTTGTCGGATGAAGCTGGGTTGATAGCAGGTAGCCAATCTCCCCCAAGCCTCATTATGAGTCTCTTGCTTCAAATGCAGCTTGTGGGCCATTTAAAAGCACATATTTCATTTTAATTTGTATTTTTCAGACCAGAGAAACTTTCCTTGAGAGAGCACATATGAGGATCTGTTTTCACTCAGTGTGTACAGTGGTGCTACTGCAAGACAGAGTAGGAATGGATGAATGCTTTTTTTCCACTTTAAAGCATTGCAAAGCTTTCAAAACTGATGCTTACATGACATTTCTTTTCACAGTAAATCTCATTTGATGCATTGAAGTGTGGTCTTTTCGTTAACTAACAATTATATTTACAAGGTTTCAACATATCTTTGCAGGCTGTGGTTGGTTACTGACGCTCTGTTTCTTATCCCATCTACATCACACCTCCTTGCTCTCTTCGTTTTCGTTCTCTTCATTTTGTATTGTGTCTTGTTCCCTTTTCCTCCCTTCCATATGTATAAAGTAATCTCAAAGGTGCCAGATGCGTTCTTCAATAAAAATATACAGCAAAAATGACATTATATAGGTTCCAATCTCATGTTGGAACTTTTGATGAGGGAACAACCCT
Organism: Genypterus blacodes; assembly: GCF_046128005.1. Classification (NCBI taxonomy): domain Eukaryota; kingdom Metazoa; phylum Chordata; class Actinopteri; order Ophidiiformes; family Ophidiidae; genus Genypterus; species Genypterus blacodes. The sequence goes on along the minus strand of NW_027466852.1, from coordinate 30,556 downwards.
TTTGTTTATACTTGGACCACAAATCGTAACTTGAAAGAAATAAGGCTATTTACGTTTAATGAATATGCATGTCACAAACAGATGTAGAAGAAAGCACGTCATGATCATCATGATTAGAAGAAAACGAGCCATTAGCGTGATTGCGGTTTAAATCGGGCACTGACTCAGTCTTCATTTGGTTTTAGCTCGTCTCGGTCTTGCAGCCTGAGTTGTGGTGAAAAAAGTGAATGTACTATTCATTGTTTTATTGACGAGAGGAATATCATTTATTCACATACAGTAGTGTATTAAATCAGCATCTAAGCACAGATTTGAACAAAAAATAGAACTGTGCACATATCTGAGCATTTATCATTGTTATCATTACTGCCTGTGATAGTTTTGTAAAACGACTCTAAAACTAACATAATGCCTCTATCTCATGCTGGTGGTATTGTTTCAGCCAGTGTTATCGGACTTAAGATCACATATCCGCATAAACATGGTTCGCTTCTGAGTATAATAAGGATGCTGAGGGTCCCCTCCAGCTCCTTGTGCATTTTCCTTTCTCTGTGCTTTGTTGAAGATGATAAACACATTGGCACGAGTATATAGCCCAGGTGGAGAAAGCAGCAGCAGTAAATTGTATCATGTAGCCTCGTGGTGGGAATCATTTCAACCACCAAACAGGATTTTGATGTTCTATCTTGGTTAATGAACTGCTTTCTTTTATGATAAAGGCTAAATTCTTTTTCGTTTAATTTTTCTTATGGTTTATGTTTACATTGCCCAATTTATGATCATACTATGTCAGGTATTATTTCCCTCTCTAAACAAGAAATTATCATAGCAATACTTGTCCCTTATGTGCTTTAAATAATCAGTGAAAGTGCTGTTTTTACATAATCCTACTTGTCAAAACCCACAGCAATGTCTGTTATGATTTGAAGTCATTACCTATTGGCTTTTATTTAGAAAAAGAGCACAAAAACATAAATAATATGCAGCTCATTTGTGTTTCCTCACATTTATATTACTGCAATCTGTCATGTCTTGCACTTACTGCTAGATGACCTTGTTTGCTGTTAGCAGTGGGAAGTATTTTGTTTTTCAGAAGTTTGGGCACAGTGGGAAATAAATTCTGAGTTCTTCAAAATTATATTCAACTATTTAATTTATGTGTGGTAATTAGTTAAAAGTGAAAAACATTCTGCATGTGCCCCTGACTCCCTGCTCTTTTATAAACTTTATTGCTTAAGCTCCTACTTAAAACTGTGGAAAGTTGAAAGAATTCAAAGTGTGTGTGACTGTATGTACTAAGTTATGTTGATGAAGAAATTGCCACCACAGTGATGTAGTGGTCAGGCTCAGTGTTCACTGCTGTGGGAGCGCTTAATTGAAAAGTATAATGCAATACATGAAAATATGAATTGTGAGAACGTGTTCTGTAGTTCTTGTTTAGCTCAGGCTACTGATATGACTACATTCTTTGGAAGCTACAACTTCCTTTTGTTGTAAATTTCCCCTTGCTTCTTTCCCCAGGGTCAAAATCAACACCAGATGAAAACAAAATGGCCTTAAAGAGAAGCTGAATCAAAACGGCCACCCACGTGATCCCTGATCCAATCAGCTTTCACCTTGCTTCCCTGTCTTCCTGTCTCCTTCAAACACCTCTTATTCCCCCCTGGTATTCTGTATCTGCATATATTCATTGACTTAACTCTCTCACTCTTCATTTTCTCTGAATAATCCCTTTCATTCTCCCCTTTCTCCTTCACTACCTACTGCATTATCTGCTAATAACCTGAAATTTGTTTGTCACTGTGACGATACAGGGGTGTGCTGCCCGTTCGATTACCCTCCACACCCCCACACCCCACATGGTATATAACACCTCTTACTGAGTTTGATCAAAAGCCAATTGAATCCCGTCAAATATTTGTATTTCCCCCTCGTCTGTTTGATTTAACCGCCGCTGCTGTCAATCCCGCCTTTGCTGCTGCCTTCCTGAACCCTGCCACAGCTCACTGCCCTGCAATCTAGTTTCCAGATTTACTGTGTTACAGCTCCTAATGACAAAGCGGGTCCCAGGTTCCCCAAGTGGTGCGTTCAGTGCAGCCCTAGTCAAGGTTATTCAGGAATATAAAGCAAGAATTTGTCACAGCAATGGGCTTTATTGAATGAGTCTAAAATAATACCCGAGTACTTAATGAGGAGTTTTAAAGCAGCAACTGACAGAAATTGCAAACCAGATTTTTAAAATTATAGCTGCTCTAGAGGGAAAGCGTAAAAAATTGGTATCCATGTAATTGCATTTTCTTAAAAACTGTTTACATTTTGTTTTTTTTTAGTGCAATAGTGACAGAATTTTCAGGAACTTGGAACTGAGGCAGAAAATGACTGCGTTTTGTGTCTGAATGAGCAAGTGATAACTTGCACATTCACTTCGCATATGTCTGTTTTGCTTGTATGTGTGCATTCCTGCTGTTTTTCCAACTGCTGCTGGGATATGGGAGCAACAGCATCCCCAACACTATTTCTCAGACAGAATGAGAATGCCGGAGTTTTGAATGGTCTTCATCTGTTTCCTTTACGAGTGTTGAGGCAGCAGTGTTACCCCCTGGTTAGCTGTATCACCGTTCTCTATTACACCCAGAGCTGGAACAGAAGGAGTGAGGTTATGGCTGTTAAAGCCTGCTACTACCTGGTGCTACCTGATTCTATGGCCTGTCATAGTGGCAGTAGCCTTGGTCAAAGACACCCCAGGGAATAATACACATACACATACACTCATACACATTCATCCAAGCATGCATCACAGAAGCTGACCTAACTGGAATATAGGACAACACCTCGTCCTTTCTCTTTTTTCCATCATTTTATGATGTCCAAGATATTTTTTTTCCCCATTTGTTGCTCTCTTATCAGCCTTTATTATCTTCCCTATTTTAGATCATATCCACTCTTTTGCAGGACATAGCTCACCTCATATACCATTTAAAGACTATATACTGTATAAAGATGAAGTGTTACATAATCACAAATAATGTAATAAACATGAGAATATAAAGTATGAAATATTACTTATATTTCAGGAATTTTGAAACTTGGCACAAAATCAAGGGCCAGTTTTGTAATGAGCACCCTGAACTGTTGCTGAGAGGTTACAGTAATGGTAATAATGCCTCTCTGATGTTGTGTGTTACTATATACTATTTAGATATGTAATATGTATAAAGAACACAGTGTTAAACTAAATAAATCTTAGATCTGCCCCTGCATCCAAGTTGGTATCAAAATGTAATGGGTTTTACTTTGGGCTATGTCCAAGCATTTCAAGTTTTGTCAAATTTGATTCGTAACTTTTTAAGTAATCCTGCTAATAAATGTACCAACCAACAGATGTGGCTGAAAACAGCGTTCTTGACAGAGGTAATAACTGTCCAATGTCCATCTGTCAATTAACAGAGCAATTTTATGTTTTTGGTTACACCTAATGATGAGCCACAATGTATTTTTGTTGAGGCCATTTAATTAGATGACACCCAGCAAGCTTGCCATAAATAAAAGAAGTCCAACCCATCACAGTACCTAACAGGGTCCCTCATTTGCTACTTCCCTCCTTCTCTGCAGTCTGCAGGGATGTTACTCCAGTGTTAGTAAGCCAGAGAGCAATGTCAGGGATGAGGATCCTTAACTTGAGCATGTTGTGACTGTCCAGATGGAGACAAAACTGACTGGATGCCTTCACAATTCTCCCCCATCTCTCCAAGAGCTACGCAGTAAGTTTATTTGTTTACTTACTTAAATCCAGTGGATGGAAATAGTTACAATTTGCTGGTAACTTGAGCCTGTCACCATTATCCCAACTGTGCACATCTATGCAAAGTAGCCAAATTGTCTTGCATTTTTATCCTTTAACTTTCAAAAGAGAAACAGAGAAGGTGTTTTCAGATAAAAAGAAATGTAGAAATGAATTTGGAATTACTTTGCCCCTGCTCACATTCACGCTGTATTTCAAGTGGTGTGCAAACGCTATTTATATAGTGCGTTTGTTTGTTTGTTTGTGTGTGTGTGTGTGTGCATGTGTGTGTGTGTGTGAATATAGTGTAACAACACAAACACACAACTTAACTTCTGACTTCTAACTTCTTCTGCAATTCCTCCACCTGAGGGCCTGTGATGTTGTTTAACGTCACCAGGAATAACATTGATGAGTTTTTCATACCCTTGAACCAATGGGGAGTTCCTACCCTGGAGTAAGAACTAAAAAAAAATACTTAAGGCCCTGAAGGGAAATTATTATTGAATCCTGGGAATATGGAAAGTTCCTGTATTCCTGAAAAAGAAAACCTGTGGCAAGAAAGGTGTTCTAATGCACATAGGCTGTTAGGTGAAACCAACATAAGTATGGTCTCCCAGCATGCTTAGCTCTCTGGGGGTCTACAAAAATAAACCACCCCTGATGATTCTGGCACCGCCCAAGCCACACATTCTAGGTTTTCTCTTATTTCAATTTGATGTGATCTTAGCCATTAAACTGCAGCTTGTGCGTCTCCCAGCAGGTCTCCACAGGGTCTCAGGACCCTTTCCATCATCGTTTTTCACCAACCCATCTCGTTTTATCACTCGCATTATAAAAACACGGAGAAGGTAATTATCAACCATCGGGGTACATGGGTCACCACAATTACACCATTAACATGTCACCCTGGCTGCCTGCGCGGAGTTAGCCTCTGCCAATAGCAAGTTAGCACCTGGGCACTAATGAGTAGCTAATTAGAGGCTGGTGTGACTCTACCTCAGTCACATGCAAACACACACACACACACACGCACACGCACAAACACACTCATCTCTATAAATGGCATTTGTGTGGGTCTCTTTCTTGCGCTCAGCCTGGATGTAGCATTGGGTGGGCTCTCCATATGTCACTGCAGTTGTGCGGCGTCAGTGCAGTGGGGGATATGCTTTAATGAACCTGGTGCTGAGAAGGAAAGGAAGCAAGGTGGGCTTTCTACATTTGTTTTAAACAGTAATTAATGTCATCGTTTTTTAGATATGGGAGGGCTAATGGCACCAGGTAATACTGGCCAAGAATGATTGATTATGGGTGCGTATGTGTGGAGTTGTATTGATATAAAATAAGGCCATGTAGGAAAAAAAAAACAATCACGCTCAGTAAAACCATTCCTCCAAATAAGTAATGGCTTTATCAAGTATAAGGACAAGGATTAAACCACTATGGTTGTTTTTTAATTAAATAGAGTTTTAGTCTTGGTATATCCTGGAAACTGGCCCGTAGCCTTTTGCAGAGGGATCCCTATTTTGAGGTGGACACGTGTTTCTTCACCTTTTTACACGAATACTACCACCCTCATGATTTCATAACAGCGTGGCTGCGATATCACACGCAGTCCCTGGCCCTGGTGTGTCACTAGATGTGGGAGAAAAAAACAGCTCTTCTGCTTAACATTATGTGTCACATTCTCTATACTTGTCACATTCTTTTTCATCATGCTCAGTCCCAGTTTTTCTGACTATATAAATATGTAATGATACAGTGTAAAATTCAATGTAACGCCTGTCAGTGGTTGTCCCTAGGCAGCGGGAATCAAGTGGATGCAAGGACACAACAGCAGCAAATGTACAAATATCATCAAAACAGTTTGTACCGAGTGTTCCCCACTGGTGGGGCAACGAAAGCCCCAGCCCTTTCTATGCAGTCACAGCTTGTGTGATGCTGTCATACTACCCTGAGCTGGATTCATCACTGGGGATCACTCACTATTACACCAAGGAAGAATGAATGATTTCTACAAAATGTTGATATGGGATTCAATATAGGACGCCTGAGTCTGACTGTTGGCCCAGTGGTATAGCAAGTAATTTAGAAAGTACATTTAAAATGATCTGTTATTATCAAACAACTTGGCAAATCAATTTTAACAGTGACACGTACAGATTTGTGTTCTTGTTTTCATTTAGGGCTCTGTTTGAAACTGTAGAAAGGCTTTCATGCGCAAAATCACAACAATCACATTGTTGCCACAGTCCTGTGCACACTGAGGCACAAATAGGCAGGCCAGACCCACAGATTACGAAACACCGACACTGTACAAACATTTGCTCACTTGCCTCATACTTGTTTCTGTGTCCAACCAGATGTAGGTAAAATCGAATATGTTACATGTTATAGATCTATAGGGTTCCAATCACACTGTCAATGTTTTCAAGGACATATGAGTCACTTCTGTAGACATCAACCGCGGCTTTGTCAATGTTCAACACGTATCCCCTGCTGTATAACTGTGGCAGTGCTCAATGTCCCTTTTGAAGCTCTTTATAATTACCTTTTTCTTTTTGTGCCACAAATGTTCTTTTATAGGAAGAGTCTGATACTGCACTTGATAATCAATACAGTGACAGGCTGAGAAATCAGCTCATTTGTCAAGGAATGCAATGGGTGTCTTTCTTTCTTTAGTTGTAACCTCATGACTCACTTGAGAGCATCCCAATCAATCGCAATGTATTTGAGTAAACATATATATATGAGTCATCAGTATTGAAATCTGAAGATTAGCTCCTGTGTAAATATGTCCAGAGATTGGCCGATTCTCTTGAGTCATAGAAGAACCGCTTGACAAAGGAATCTAATCTCCTCTTAATCACAGTTACTGAAGATCATGGGCCAGAGAGTAGTGATGCCACACTTGCGCCTCTTTAATTTCCTGAGACGGCTCATTTTCATGCACACATGCACAGAAGTTACAAGACATACACTGACATATGTACACATGAATGTATCCACACTGAAACACACACTTGCTTATCACACATACGCTATCATAATCACACATAGACGCTCATTTCATCAGTGACATTACTATTTTTTGCTAAAGCAGTGACAGACAGAGTGCACAAATGTGTCGTGCTGACGTTCTCCATCACTTCTGTGTGTGCACCTCCTGCCCTGCAATGCCTTTGTGCGTAGGCCGTGTGTCTTTTTTTATGTGTGTGGGTTTATGCCATCTTTTTCTGAGATTATGCATATGTGTGTCTTCATACATATGCATGTGGCTGTGTCTATCACTGTCTTTGTCTCCATGCCTGTCTCCAGCTTTGCGCCCTCTGGATTCCCTTGTCGTATTAACATTAGCATCTCCGTATACGATGGTAAATATATGGGCATGGGACGGATCTAAGTCGGGGAGGAAATGAGGAATGGGATAAATGAGGGGAAAGGAGGTCATCTATGTCAGAGGAGGATGAGAGTGTGAATATTGTCATGCAGAGAGCAAGTGGGAGTGGTATCTCCAAGCTGGAACGGAGAGAGAGAGAGAGGAGTGGAGGAGAATCCAAGCAAGTGCCAAGTCGGGAGACGGAAGGGGAGTGGCAGGTCTTAGCTAGAACTTGACTAAGTGGAGAGGGCACAGCTCGGTGTCACTCAGGCTGACTTCAGTTAACTAGAAAAACTCCCAGGGTACACACTTATAAATAACGATTTAGTTTTGTTTATGTTATTTGTCAAATACGTTTCTGTCCATAATATGCAGTGGGTGTAAGATGAGAAGGGATGTTCAGCTGAGGTTAAGCTGAGCTGTTAAGTAGCTGAAATTAACCATTACATATTGAAATGGCATAAAGAGCAAAAAGAGAGTGAGTAATAGATTGGAGGAGGACAGTACACATAAAGAAAACTGTGACGGCTGTGGCCTTGGTGGGCAAAATAGACAAAAGACAAACAAAGAGACAAGAGGAGTGTTGATCGCTTCATCAGGTAGCAGGCGATCGGTTCCGTCTCTCGTTGATAGATTAGAGACAAGCTGGAGAACCTGCTAATCAGATAGCTGGTGAAGGTCAGAGAAGTCTGGGTATAAGACAAAGCAAGAGGAAATCTATGTAGAGGAATAAAAAGCATTGCTGACTGCTTAAGGGGTTTTGCGCAGCTGGTGAGTCCAAGAATTAGCGAGGAAAACTCACCCCACTCATTTGACTCATTGTTTACAGTATTTGCTACTAATTTCTGTATTTGTCTAATTTCCTCAGCACCAACACGTGCTTAAGCATCACAATCACTGCTAAATTTATATTCCATTTGGAGCTTACATTCATCACGTCTTTCCCCCTGTTAAATCCTGTTACCGCTGCGGAAACTTTATTTCCCCACAGAGATCATTAAGGTTCCTCTGAACTGATTTAAAGAGTAATAGAATAATTACAATATTAAAAACACCTCATAAATTTCCAGTGAAACTATCGCAAATTCTGCCACACATGCTTCAGTCCCTCAGTAGTTTTGGAATAATATGATGATAGCATTAGCACTTAAGTTGGGTCTGTAATCTAATTTTACCTGGAACACACCAGACAGTTGTCATGAAGAGTAAGATTTGAATATCCACCTCCTATAATCCAGCACAAGTTATATGGCCCATGTGCACACAGCCTGCAGTAACCAGAAGCAGTAGAACGCCACCGTTTCCAATTGAAAAAAAAGGGGGATTTGCACCGCTATTGTCCAGCACCAGTAAGTAAATGACCAAGATAGATATTTTGATATATTTTTTGTTTGTGGAGGTCATATGGCCAGAAATATGACTCCATTGAGTTGCTAATGTTGCCCTGTGTCTGCTTGCGTTGTGCAACACTGTTTGCATGTTCTGTGGTCAACATTGGTTGATACAGCTTTGATCAGGATTATTTCATCCTAATCATATCTGTTTAAGGATCCATCTGTTTTATCATCAGAAGTTTAAAAATATTTCTTCTCAAGGTGAATTGTTTTCCCTGCATTAGCATCTGTCACTGCGTTATTGTTTACCGGTTGGTCATCCACCAGTCTAACTCCAGAATTCTTCTGCATAATAACCAGTATGGAATAGAGATGACAACATGTCTTCTTTGCTACTCTCTGTTTGTTGCCAAAATTAGCCTTGCTACCGACAATTACTTTTCAGACAGGCAGGACCTGTCAAAACAGCACCCCTGCTATGAATTCCTGAAATTTATTTAAAGAAAAAAAAAATCACAATTTCAATTCCAAGACCAATTGCTTTTTTGTCACCTGCAAGGGCTTAGCTATAAGAGTTGTGCCAAAAACAACAAAATCAGCTCATTGACTAGACATACAGAACATGAAGTATTGAGTGTTTATTGATAAATTGAGGACATACTGTATTGAGGTGATATATAACAGATATTAACCATGCCATGGCTGACAGGGAAGAAAATATTACCTATTAAATTGATTCACCCGTGTGGCTGACAGCAAGGTTTATCTCCTGCATTGTCTCAGCATATTAGCCTCCACATTTCCATCCTTTTACGGATGCCAGTTTGACATTTTGATGTTCAGAGAATGAAATGTTACCTTTTATCATAAATGACAGATATTTTTGTGTTTAATTTTATGTGTTCTTTGAGTTTTTTGTTTTCCCGATGTAAGCGTAGTAGTGAGAACTAAATCAAGGAAAAATTACGTATGCAAACAAAATACATGGCCCCTGAAAATGATGGCGGTGTGAGACAGGAACATTGGAAGAGATGACTGAATGTGAGAGCTGTGGCTTTGAGATGCAGAGAAAATGAGAGCCACGGCAATGTGTCAAAGGCAGCTGTGGTGTCAGATGGATTTACATAAGAAACAGAGCGATCTAAGAGCAGGGCAGAACTCAGCTTTACTGAATCAGGGTGCAGCTCGCCCTGCTATGGCATGACATGACACTAGACATGAATTTAATGCAGAGTTTCTGGAGTGCTGCCAAACAAGTGTGTGGACACTCACCCACATGCTTGTGCACATGGCTGCACAGTAGGTATGGTGTCGGTAGGTGTTAACTCAGAAAAAGAAGTGCAAGTATATGAGTCGTTTTGGGTTTGTTTGGCTTGATATTGTTGATTTCCCCTGTAGGATAACACTTTAAGCTTTGTGGCGGTGATAACACTTCTATTCAGTCTTATGTAAGAGCAACACTATAGCCACAAAAATTACCTTTGAGTTGAATCAACACCTCTCTTACCAAATACCAGCAAAGAATATTGCTGCTAAAGTAGAGCTAGTAAATATTTTGTCATCTTCTAGATGACATAGAGTCTTGATTTAATTTTGTTCTGATTCTTGACATGTTGCAGCAGTGAAATGAAATGCAAGTGAAATAGAGAAAAAACGATAATAATGTTAATGCTTTGTTTCAGACAACCTTTTTAGCAGCTTGTCAGTAAAAGAAGCTTTCTGAGGGGTAAATGGTTGGAGGTAGCACAGTCTTGCAGTGTGCTACCTGCTGTACTTAGCACCTATAGGTCTACAAACTCAAATTAAAAGATGTAAACCAATTACAGGAGCCTAAGTACCACTATTTTGGTGAGGTTTCTCTCTTTCTCCTATGCACACACACACACACACACACACACACACACACACACACACACACACACACACACACACACAAGGGCACACACTCACAAAACACGTGACAGAAATTCACTCAAACATAAAGACACAAACTAATTTATTCTCTCACACGTGCACACAAGCTCACACATGTGCACAGAAACTCTCTCTGTCTCTCTCTCACGCTCTCTCTCTCACACAAGCACACACACCAACACACATACACACACACACACACAACGCCGCGCCCCATTTCTGTTTAGGGAAAAAAGTAATTACTTTCTCTCCCTGCCTCAATGCCTTCAAAAGCCTCAGTGGGGCGATTCCCCAGTGAGCCAGTGAAATTCACTTAAACAGCTTTTGAGAGAGTAAGCAGTCTTATTGTTGCACACTGAAACTTTGATTGGAAAGGGGGAAAAAAGTGAGAGGAGGAAGAGGAGGGGGCGGGGAAGGATTGGTAAATAAAACTGTTGGCCAATATTATTTTTTCTGTCATATCCCCCCACCCCCTCCAGTTCTTTTACTTTTCTTTGTCTATGTTCTCTTTGACTCAGTTAACGACAGTAAACAGACAACAGCAGCAGGTAAAGCAGGATTATGAGTATCATGCTGTGTTCTCAGGAGCACGGCGTGTTTTTCCACGCGTTAGTACCTGTCTTCATCGCGTGCCTTTTACGCCGCTCCCTCCCTCCACCTCCACTGCTTTTTCCTGTTGGGACAGTTTAAGACACATCAAAGTCAAAGCACAGCACTAAGCAGTATCCCCCAGATCCCCCAGATTCTGCATGGAAATTTGACCAGTGGAAGAATTCCTCCTGGCATTCCTATAGGGAAATGATGAACTAAATAAATTAACAAAGCTCGGCCCATCAGCTCTGATGATGCGTCCCTCGGCGCAGCGGGGAGAACGCTGTTGAGGATGTTATCGTGTGCACGGTTCATGATGAGGCACAGGAGAGATGGAGCTCGAGTGTTGGGTTTGGAATTTCATCATAGTACTGTGCGTGTATTTCTCTCAACTTGGGCAATCATATGCAGCCCTTATTAATGTATTATCTGGACATACAACCGCACACACGCACACACACACACAAATACTGTGCTCTTGATCATGACGTGTTTTTATGTGTCTGTGTGTTTGGAGACTGTACAACACTCTAGGGAAGATAGAAAGGAATGGATGAAGCAACTAGGAGAACAAAGGAACTCTACAGGGACTTTATTAACATATAAAGAGTTTGAGTGCGTGTAGGTATGTGGTTGCGTAGATGCGTATGGAGAAATGTCTTTGCACATGTGTATATGCCTATATAGCCATTTATTTGATTGCATGTTCATGTTTATATTTATGTGAACATGTGGTATGTGTGTGTGCTAACCCCCCTGCTTTATGGAAGAAAAAAAACAAAGACAGACACTAATGGGGCTGTTGAATTATGAAGACAACAGAGGTACTTGGCCCTTTGGCAGTTCTGGGGGCCGAGCATCGCTACGTATGTGGGTGCTTGTCTCTTTTCTTTCCTTCTATTCCTTTTCTTCTTTGTTTCATCTTGCCATCTAGTGAATCTTTCAGAGACAGCTGGAGTATCTGTTTTATCATGTTCCCCCTGTGCAGACGGGTATTTTAAATGATTTTGTGGACCGGCTTCAGCGGTAACAACATGCATCCATATCAGAGAAGAGAGTGAAACAAGAGGGAAGGGGGAGAAACAGAGATGAATTGTGACAGCAAAACAGTAAGTGGGCTGGGTGGGTAGAAAGTAATAGAAAGAGGATAAGCAAGAAGAAGAAATTGAATAGGTGTGTTGAGGAGATGTTGAGAGGAATCGAGACTTAGATTTAGAAGCTCGAGTGGGGAAAAAAAAGTGCAGGTAAGCTGAATGCGTAGGGGGGGTTAGCTTTGCCTCCCTCCATCTTTTCCTTCCTTTGATCTCTGTGACTTCTTGCCGGCAAAGAAAGTAGGAAAAGTGAGAAATATAGAGGGAAGGAAAGAGACGCTGAGCCACGAACATAGAAAGAGATGAGAGGGAAGGGAGCAAAGGAGAAGTAATAAGAAAGAAGAAGAGGAAGCACAGTGAGAAATTCATTGAGAGATGAGAAAGAGATGGAAAATCTGACAAAATTATGCAGGGAGAGAAAGGGAGTCATGAGACAAGCTAGGTGACATGGCAGCAAGTGATGAGTTCAAGGAACGAAGCCGGTGATAAAGTTTCACAACACTGATTACTATAAAGTGAAGCAATCAATGGCAGTTTGCATTTTAAATTAAATTAAGTGCTGTGCAAGAGAGTTCATGTAAAGATGATAGATGATGGAGTTTGAAAGGAAGATGAGGGTCAGTCCAGGTCATGGATGCTGATGGAAGACGGATGTACAGATGAGCACGTACAGTATATTTAAAAGGATGTTGGAATTGTCTGAGAGAAAAGAGAATTGTATGGTTTGTTTAAATGGTGTGAGAGTCGCCATTTGATAAATGATTTGGAGGAACCATGAAAACACCCATCTACATTTTATATGGTTGAACTTCGCCCTCACTGTAGTGCCATTGTTGTTGCATACATTGTGGCAGGCTTCATTACACAACATTACAATTAACTGAATTACAAGACAAATAATATGACTTTAAGCTGATTTTGTAAGGCCCAAAGCTTAAATTAAGCTAAATGGGCTGAAATCAATACTGGCACCAGTTTAAGCCATTGTATTGAGAGTTTTCCTTTTTTTATTATTCAGTTAATTCCATTTTTCAGGAAACACATTATTACTTATTACTATTATACAAAATTTTACAGTGGTGGTTAAGTTCTGTGATTTAATACCTGCTGTCAAACCAGATCCCTCTGCTTCTGTGGTGAGACCCCAGTGTATTCTTTGATAGCTGAGTGACATTTGCTCTCTCAAGAGGGTCATTCTGGCGGGCGACATGCCTCACATGAGACCCTGGTGATGTGCTGGCATGCATGCAGGCTGTGTAACAGGACACCCAGTATTTTGGTTTGCAAAATAGCCAACTTAGCCTAACTAAAAACTTTTTAGACAAAGTCACCACACTCATCTTTTCCGTAGAGTTCCGTCGTTCTAGATCACTATTTAACTTGTTTCTTTCAGTGAATTTCTGCAGTGAAGACATGGAAATAACCACAGGCAGCATAGATAATAAAATTGAAGGAATACTAGGGTGCTGAGGAGGCCTTCCTATCAGCACTCCTGCTTTACCGTCCTACGCACTAGCCACTTATGATATTAAGTCATGATTCACTGTGGCCCTCATCTTTCTTCTTTTCAAGACTGAGTGATCCGTCAACCCAGAAACTGGAGTGAATTTTAACTTGAAGATCTTTGTGATGGCAAAACCCAGAAATTAGTTTACTACATTAGCAGGTGCTCCAGTGCGCTCCAAGGTTGTCTGCTCGTCAATTAAAAAGCAAGGCACATTTCGGTAGCACATGATAGCATTTACCTGATAATGAGGCATGACTGACTGAAAACCACACCACAGGGCATTTTTTTACTGCTAATCTACCAGAGAAGTAGAGTGTAGAAGAGACTGAAACCTTGTGACTTTCCCTGCAAATAATGTATATTGTATATATGGAGAATATATAATGAGGATTGCAAGTTGTTGTAAGTTAAAATTGCTGCGACATCAACGATTGTCGATACTGAATAAATATCAACATCAACCTTAGAAGGGGTTTCATAAGGTTTGGAGGTTTGATAAGACACAAAGGTTGAAGTACAATAGAAATGCAAACTGTGACCTATCCAGTAATGTCAGATCCTCCCTTTGCAAATTGATAGAACTGTTTATGTGCTGGTGATCAGGTCAGCAGGTGCATTGAAGAATTCCAACTTCTCTGGGAAAAACTGGTATGAGCGTATGAACAGTGCTCACAAAAACCTGGTTAGAACTAAATCTAACTGCTGACCTGCACTTCACATGCACTGAGCCATGTAAAGCCATGTGTGTTGTGTCTGCGAGGCATGTCTGTCTGTCTCCATGCAGACTTTATGACTTAGAAACTCCCAGGTTCAGGGGTGCGTATGATAATTTGCCCCCACTTTGTTGGCACACATGACAATCGATGGGCTAATTGAAGTTTGCAACTCTTTCGTGTTTTTGACACATGTACCTGAATAGGCAATGGTGATGGGGGCGTTTGAAGAAGAAAGCCGGCGCCGTAATCAGGATGCCCTGTCAGCTTCAAATGGATTAGCGCTTGATTTGCGTGCCACCACTTCAGAGTTCAATTGCAAAGGGGAGTGGAAAGGGGGAGAAAAAGCTGCATCTTAGACACTTGGTGGATTCTAAAGCAGGATGCATCATTTGCTCATTAGTAAGAGCTAGAAAAGCTGTTTGAAGTTCTGATGTCTGGAAGTGTTGCGTATGCGACAAGGCTCAGTAATGAAGTTTAGGTGCTGCTTTTCTGACTTCTAGGAATGGCAGGAACATACCAAACACCCCCAGCTGACACAAATCCCGTGGTTAAGTGTTTGTTTTGGGTGCAACTGAGGGTTTTATTCTCAGTCTTTTTTTTTTTTTAAAGAAGTTCTTTTAAATTTACAAGGATTTCATTAGAGGGTTTTGTAGCAGGGTTCACAGCACTATAGCTTTTAGGTTTGGCTGTGTGACAGTACGTATTATTGAAGCTGCAAATTATACACAGTGTGAAATCTCAGCATTGAAGCATGGTGCCATCTGTTTATTCTGACATATTTGCTATGCAGTCCTGTCTGACTTCAACACAGATCTGTCTTTTTTATATTACTTTATTAAATGACTTATTTATTTTCTTGATTTTTGTGATTTACTTACTGACTCAGTGCATGTTTTAAGCAATTATATTTTCATCACTATAAGTAGAAATACAACACTATTCCATTTTAATTTATTTGCTGTAAATTACAGCAAGTGTTGCTCACCAGAAGTCGGAGGAGCCCACAACTCACATTGGCATTTTATTAAACCCAGCACAAGAACTGATTGGCAACAGAAAAAGTGAACATAAAAAATGCATAAACAAAGTAAAAAATGACATCATTAGATGTAGACTCTCACATTTTACTGTCAGTATAATGCAATCTGCCATGATAATTTAATTGTAATGAGGCGCAATATCAGGTAAATTATCCGTGATCATAAACTGGGCTGGCCTCAGCAGACAGTCTGTTTGATCAATTACAGGGTTCCATTCACCATCATTGGGAAAGTGAAGAGGGTCATATGTTCGGTGACTTGCTAAAATGTAATGACAGCTGCTGATGAGGTGTTTCAAGCTGAGCGTAATGTTTATGAGGTGAAGACAAATAGATACAACGTACTCCTGTGTTGTAATCCATTTGTCTGTCTCCAATTACTAAGCTCTGCATGTTCTATCTATACACTTGTGGTTTTGTCCAAATATTAATACAGAGCTTCCACTCCTTGAAGCTCAAAGCTCAGCTGGAGGTGGTGTAGAAGCGGATGTTACCACAGGTTTCTGGTTGGAGTGTTGACACTTTTTCACGCTACAACAAAAGGCACTGTAGAAATGAAAGAAAGGTCATTCAAAGTGAGAATGGTGTTGAATAATAATAAGAAAATAGAGGAGAAATGCATGAATACAAAACCACAAATGATTTAGATTTAAATTACAAACACTGTATGTGCGTTCACCTTGAGTAACTTGATATAAACCAAACTTGAACATGCCAGTTTATTGAAAAAGAAGAATAGTGAATAGAAAATAGAAGGAAAAAAAAGACAAAAAATAACAATGGTTGCCTTGTGAGTGCTTTTTTTCCCAACAAAAAATTAAACCATTATTCATAATCACTGCCAATGTACTCTATCATCCAGATGTTAATTCCCCCCGCCCCCCCACCAAAAAGAAAAAAAGAAAAAGAGACAACAACATTGACAGTCAACAAAACATTAACAGCCCGTTTGAATAGCTTCATTCTCAGCTTTTATTTATTTATATATCATCATGTTACAAGAAATACAATAGCGGTTATGAGACGTTGTTATGTTTTCCATTTTTCCACTAGAGAAGGAAAAGAAATGCAGAGAAAACAAGGTCCTAGATTGCTTCCCCCCCAGAGCACTGACGTGGTCCTCCCTGCTGCCACCAGGGACATCTTCCATCCTCCTTCTCCCACTTCAGGGAGCATCGGCTGTCCCAAAAGACTCCGCTGCGTCCCTGCTCCCACAGCCGGAAAGTCAGAATAACTGGGGCATCAGGGAGAAACTTCAGAGCATAATTAAAGGAGTGTTTGTGACTTACACTCCATCTCACTTTGTGCGCAGTGTGTGTTTATGTGTGTGTGTGTGTGTTTGTACAATCTTTAACAAAGATACTTTTGGGATGCAAGTTAAGTGATTATCAATGTGCAACCTAGATATGGGTAATGATCTTCTAATGGAAATAACAGGTTTCCTTGTACTGAAATAGGATCCTAAATGATGGGATTGCAACTAGCTTCACATCTTAAAGTGATAATACTTACATTTTCTTGTTTGGAAAATATTGATTGATTAAATGATTTTGTTTTCACAAACGCATCTGATACAGGTAATGGAAACAGGTAATAGGATGGAAGAGGATGTATTGTAATGGCTACTCCAGCCCAGTAGTTGGCAGCATTTATACTTTTTTGCTAATCTTCTAATCTTCTAAACAATGTTATAGAAGAAGAAGCAGTAGAAGAAGTACAACAGGAAGTGTCGTTTTTGACAAATATGGAAAGGTGAGGGCACAGAAATGCTACAGACAAGAAACAGCACCTTTCAGAAAAGGCATCAAGCTACGTAAACGTAATCACAGAAGAATGGCAAGAACAAAAAACACAAGATACTCCTTTACCTGAAGTAGACAGAGTAAAGAAGAAGGAAAACAGCAAACCAACAAAGGTTTTGAACTGGTAAGTTTATATTCAGTCTACACGATATTAAGTTTGTTACTATTTGTTTATATTTAGACTTGTTTGCTACAGAAAAGAACATTCACCTTGATTTGTTTGGTTATAGTGACCTCGCTCACCTTGCTCTGACAAAGTACAGTCTTTACTTGTCACTTGAAGTCAGACAAGTATAACAGTTAAATGCTTTTTTTCTGGTAGTTCTCCCGCTGTGCTTTGAATAACATTGAAGTGTCAAGGTGCATGCCATTTACTTTTTACATTTTGAAACACAGTTTAAGGAACACACATCAGTTTCAACATAATGCAAAGGAGAAGGAACTCATGTGCCTGTGTGTGTTTGTAAGTGGTCATACAGTGCAGGGGGGGAGAGATAGCATTGGGTGATTGTAGTAGTGATGTAATGTCATGTGTGGCTGTTGAGGAGTCTAATGGCTTGAGGACACAAACTTGTGGCTGCAGAGGTGCTTCCCTGACCTCAGCGGCCTGAGCAGTTTGTTTCCTGGGTTTCTTCATGTTGAGAGCCCTGGTTGAGCATCTTCTGAAGTATAAGTCCTGCTTGGATGGAAGAGGGGACCTGATGGTGCACTCGGCCGAGCGCACCGCCCGCTGCAGGGCTCTCTGATCCTGTTGTGCAGTTTCCAGACAGTTGCCTTATGCAGTGAATTATACGAGTTGTTGTTTGCTAACCCGCTGTTATTATTCAGAAGAAACACAAATGGATTATCGCTTTTAAGTGTTGTGTTTAATTCCAAATCAGTTCAACAAAGTCTTTTGTACCTTTTCTGCCCATCATTAAAATGAGAAAAATGGTATAAAAGCAAAAAGAAAAAGCAGAAATGCAAAAGAACTAACTTGACAATGATGATATCATATATGCCATTTGTATGAAACTAGACTGTACTGACTCTGAAACAGGGGTTCCCTTGTTATCTTACCGACCCCTCCACCCTCTCTCTTTTGGCCTCATTACCTTTTCATTCTCACCCCCTCATCTCTCCTACTCCCTTTCTCTCCCCATGTATTTCCTCCCTTTATATCACATTAGCAGCCTTTTCGTTCTCCCCGTTGCTGTGGGAGGTGAAGGTGCGCGCGGAGAAGAAGAGACATAAGAAACGAACATCAAAAGACAGAACAAATGACAGACGTGCGAAGCATGAGCAACCAACAGAGAAGAGAAAGAGGCCAACGGAAGTAGATCGGTAGATAATGTACCCTACCGATCAGTTGTTAAGCTAGCCAGTCACTCAGATCTGACGGCACCTCACACTCGCTTCCTCTTAACTCTTCATCCCATGGATGTAGAGAGAGAGCGAGAGCTAGCAGTCACTTAGAAAAACATGAAAGAACACTTTACATGGCAGAGTCCCCTTGGATTCCTTCCTCTCTTCACAGTGCTGTCAAATTATTGACATAGAGAGAAAAGCATCCTGCATTTACTCTCATGTGTTAAACCCTTTGTCATATTACATTATTGATTGTCCTGGAGGTGTGTGTGACGGACAGAGGGCCGTCCACAGATCTTTGTTTTTTCACAGTGTTGACAGAAGGGTTTTGAGAGGACTAAATTTAAGACTAAACATGTTGACTTGAACTAACTTGAGTATAGTATGTAAGGTAAAGTGATGACCTCATAATATTGTTAAGTCATGAATGTTCTCCTTTCATGATGGCTTTGGTGATACTGGGTGTTCATTTACCACGCAGCAAATCCCATTGGAATATAATGCTGACACACTAAATTATATATAGATAAAGATAAAAGTTTTCCATCATTCATTTAGACTTATACATCTGATTTATGCTTTGATACATAACATACATGTGTCAAACCATGTGTCAGGAAGGGCCCAGATGCTGCAGGTTTCTAGTTTAGCCGGAGATATCATGTCAATGGGAGAGAAGGGGCTGATCACATAATTCAGATATTCCCATGTCTAAAGTACAGGTGTAAAGTACACAGTACGCTTCATCCGACACAGGAGGTGGAAACCCAACTCGGCTGGGTCTGCTCACGAGTAAATTTGAAACTTTCTGACCGCACCGCTCCACCAGGCACGGCGGATTCATGCAGCAATTGGTCGTGTGTGGCGAGGTGTGAAAAATACGAAAGTCCACATTTCTCTCTCTCTCTCCCGCTCCTTTCACAAATGAAAGTGAAACTGTACAGTGAACCGGGTATAATTGAGTGTCGTGTGCAAAAAACACAGCATTACTGTAAAGAAGCCCTTCCCTCTCCTAAAGTGAAGGATCTCCCTATTCATGTGAATTAATCACATTGAGATTGCAAAGACATAGACATGCAACACTCTCCCCTTCCTATAATGGCAATCTGTTTATGGTCCATCGACGAACGCGTTTCTCTGCTTCTTTTCACACTTAATTTTGATAACCTTTCCTATTTACGCTAAAAATATACAGCAAACTAGGAATTTATGCAGCATTTTGTTGACTTCCCCCAATCGGGGAATTGCAAAAAAACTGGAAAGACTTTTAAGACAGTGACATAATTACAATCAGGACAAAAAAGTATTTTGTGCCTTTTCTTACATTTCTTACATAACATTACTACACACAACACCCACCTACAGTAGACATGCACATGTATTAGGACTTTTGATTGGATCCGATCGTGCCGCTCTGCCCCTTGTGGCAGGTTGGGGTTTAGCATCTTGTTTTCTTCTGCACCTGTGTGTTATTAGGTCATGGTCTTTAATATAGCTGATGTGCCCATAAACCCAACTTGTGCTCTTGCGCCTCTGGCCAAAATGCAACACACATTTGCATAAAACACGAGGCTGGAAATGAAGTGAATGATTCAGTGAGTGTTTTGATGAAGTCAACTTGTTTTGGAAAAAGGATGACAAATCTGCTAAAGAATTCATATTTAGGTTGTCTAGATCGTGATGATAAAAGTCAGTGAGTGGAAATGAAGTAGGTGTTTTAAGTAGGCGAGGGACATGAAGTGAGATAAATGGATTGAGTGAATGGATGATGGAGGGTAGATGCGTGGAAGGATGAGTGCATAGTTATTTATCTATTTACTGTAGGGCAGGGTTATCTTGTGTTTCAGTTGTGAGTTTAGCTGTCCAATAGCGTTTGTATTTGGTAATGTGGCCAATCACACACATTTAGCACCCACTGATTAATTGCCTCCAACACCAGAAGTAGGCCAACATGACATAATTCAAACGAGTGAATGAGCTCTCACCTTTGAGTGGCCAATTTCACAATTTGCACATACAATGACGAGTGTTGTTCAGCCCTGCAGTTCTTCCTTGACCCTCTAATTGTGGAGTGAATATTGTCACAATGTACTATTTTGTCCTTTTCTTTGGTAGTTTACCACATACACATTGACAACTTGACCATGGAAAGAGAAAAGCAAAATCAAATCTACCTAATTTGTGCTTTTTTTTTGGTCATGGGAAAGTTTGGGAAAATGGTTTCTGCAAACCAATATTTGCCAAAAGAGCAGGCTCATGTCAGTCGAGTCTCAGCATGTGTGTGGCACTGTACACGTGGCTTTACACTGACCGCGAGTGTGTGTTTGAACCCTTGAACCTGCGTGATATCTCTGAGTTCTGCCCAAGGCTATCAGGTACTGTACGAGCCAGAGCGAGTGCTGACATTTAACTAACAAAGAGCACAGGAACGGAGCTCCTGTGGGGTTGTAGGTGAGTTGATCACCAAACCATGTTGCCATGTATCAGATGAGCTGCTGACATTTTTTTTTATTTGGTATTATCACGCCAGGAGACACTCCTGTCTCTCACTGTGAAAAGTCAACTCAACACCCACTTGCTTCTTAATGCATTTACAATGAGTCTCAAGTGCTGAGAACAGAGGTTGCGAGCCAATTCACATTATCTCCAGTTTTCTTAACATTTTCACACGTACATACTCATGCGTGCCAGTGCTTTTACGATTTCAATTTCACCCACTTCATGGACAAAGTATATTAAAAAAAAGATGAGATTAACCTGTTGTTCTCCATTTGTATGTAAGATGAATACAAAAGAACAGATGTTCCACAAGAAGCTTTTATACTGATACAATTTTAAGAAATACCCTTCATTGTGTGTGTCGGGTTACAGAAAAAGTTAATGAAAGATATAAAAAATTATTTTTTTTAAAACTAATTGCTGGCTTTGCATACAAATGTCAGTGCCTTGGTAGCTTACAGTACCATTTCTAACAAACACAACCAAGTTTCCCATCCCAACGCCTTATTTAACCATAACCAGTTAAACCACAAAACCCAAGAAACTGAAAAATAATACTTACTTGACATGTCAAATTAGAAAATCAATTGTAAATATCAGCTGTTCCAGAGATAAAACTTAAGTATTACCATATAAAAATAAACAATTATTGCAATATCCAGGAATTAATGCGTCATTCCTCATTGTCCTATTACTTCCCTGTTTGCTCCCAGGCATGTGCTGAAACGGAGGCTTTGTTCCACAGAGCACGTTGGAATAATTTCCGTCGACTTCCTTGTGTACTAGCCACCTGAGGCAAATTCATAAAAGCTACGATCTAAGACATTAATTCAGATGATTTCATTAGAAATATGTGATTTGCTTTAAGCCCATTTCTTACCGAGCAGTGGTTTGTTTTCCCCCCCAGTTTTGTTATCAGATTCAAGGGATTTCCAAGCACGTTTCTCTCATTAATTAACTCGAAGAATATTATTTATATTTTTTCTTTTCTCGTTCACTTTTGTTCATCTTACAGCCGCGGAGGTGCGGTGTCATTTGCAGGTCGTCGACATAGAGCAAAGATAAACTCCCATTAACGACTGTGGAATCTTTCATTTCAACACTGATTAGGAGATTCCCAAATCCTTCTAGTGAAGTCTCACTCAAACATCCTTACTGTGTCAAAATGCTATTGTGCAATATCCCCTCGTGCAAGTGCCCATTATGAGAGCAATTAAAGACTGACTCCAACTTTCCAGAGGTACTGTATCTCTTCAATGCCCACACAATATGAAATGTGAATAATGTAACCAGTGATATCTCTCATAATAATATCCACCACCCCTATCACCCCTGCTTTGTACTAATTACAGACAATTAGTCGTGGAAACAGGTAGAGATATCAGCCTCTTTTATCAAGTATTAGTTGCAGCTGATTATGGAGAAGCACCATCTCCACACACAGCTCTTCCCACAGGGCTAATTGGGTCTTGGATGATTCCAGCGTTGTTTATTTAGCCCTGATTACACCTGGGATAAAGGCTTCAATTAAAGCCAGAGCCGTAATGATCTTGTCGTAAATGCCAGCCGTGTACCACCAATGGCCTCTTGTAGAAAGGTCACTAGCGCACGCAGCGGCGCATTGTGCAGCATCCATCTTTTCCAAGATTTAAAGTGCCGACATCAGAGAGATGGTGGCCTTGTCGAACACTAAACATCATAAATACTTAATCACAGAAGAAACGAAAAAAATCTGAGAGCCATCAGGGAGGAAGACAACAAAGTTATTCATTTAAAGGTACTAATATGAGGTATTTATTCTATCTGTGTTTATATCACAGAGTGCCTCAGGGCCACATCCATACCGAAGCCTGATTAACATGCTGACAACAACCGATGAGGAGGTGTTTGTGTGTGTGGCCATGCGTGTGAGTGTGTGTTTCTGCACTTGAACACACAACTCATTTGTTTCACTTGTTTACCTGCAGGGCATTCCACCAGAGAAGAGGTACGGATTGCTCACTATTGACAAATCACCCAAAGCTGATTGCCCGCATTAGCTCTGTTTTTACAATGGCTCCTCAGTTTGAATGCGTCGCCATAGCATTAGGCGCCCAGTGCGATGGTTGATACATTTGAGATATTTATCCTTACATTATTGAGGGTGTCAAGGACTAGGACCAGCGGAATTGTTTACCTCCTATGAGAATGTCTTTTTATTGTGTGAAATAATGGGGTTATAGAGAACTTTGTAAGTACCACCCATGGCAGGCAGGAACCTGATTAGCCCACACAGGAAGTTTGCTTTTCATCTGCGATTTCATCAGGTTGCATCAGTGCGGGTTGTCATTGTCGCAGCCTCACTGGTTGAAAACACATGGGGTCTAAAACGACATTTCCCACCTGTCAAATTATTTTCTTTGTTTCGCAATAACATCATCGTCGAGCTGACATCATGCATATATCTACAATTGTCAATTTAACTATTTTTGACACCAATGCGTCGCTGCAAAGCACCTTCCGTTTCTTTTCCTGTCTCCCACAGCCGCAGCCAAATCATGTTCCATTTCTAATTGTCATTGGGAGCCCATGAAACATCTCATGCGATCAGATTCACCCCACATCCAATCTCCCCTTGCATCATTGGCTCCCCAGTGCGCCACTCGGGTTTCTCTCCTTTTCGTTCCTATATGCAGACTCACTTCTCCTCACACCAACATGTCTCTCTGCGCAACCAAAAAATCCCTTTTTTTCATTCTCATAGACTCTGTGCCCTTTTCACTGTGACCTAACACTGCCTTTCTGTTCTGTGGTGACATGACATTCTTTCACCTTATAGTGTCTCTGGAGACACGACATTTTTTTTAATTTAAACTTTTTTTGGTACCTTTCTCTTTTTCTTTTATTGCTTTTTATTGAGTTCTAGCAAGGGAATTGTGTGAACCTGTCAAGCAGCATTTAACCTGAGAACACATGTAAACAACTTCTTTTTCCAAATTTTTTATTATTATATGCCAGTTTTTAACAATCATTCATTCCAAAAATCAACATCTGGGTGTAATATCTTCTAGATAAAGATACTTTATTTGTCATATTACATTCAATTCACCAACAAATAACATGCAAATGGAATTTGTCTTGCACCCCCTCATATACATATTACACACACAAACACATGCATTACAGAGGTGGAACAGGGCAGCCGTTCTCTCTCCTAAGGACTGAGCTACTGCCGCCCCCCCCCCTATTTGCAATGTTGCCATTATTGTAATTATACACTATGATACAAGCAATTCTTAACAATATACAAGTTTTTGAGGCAAGTGTATATTTTGCTCTAACTTGTTGCAAACATTGGACCATAGGGTAGGGGTCCAATGTTCACGAGTTACAACAGTGTTTTGTTTTGTAATCTGCCTGTCTCCGATGGATTTGAACAACATATCTAATGTTGCACTCAAGTCATGGAAGACACATTTTGAGGCGGATCCTTATTAGGTCTGGATACAGTTTGATTTTTCACTTGTATATGGTAGCATGGACCCAACTCATAAGGTGCAGTTTTGCCCAGATATTACTTTGCATCTGGTAGAGAAGAATACTGTATATGCTGGGACAGGGGCCACATTTATTGTGTCACTGTACATTAATTATAAACATGCAATTTTTGTAATTACCACCAGTGTGAAGCAAAAAATATGTTGATTCAGCGGTAGGAAACAGACATTTATTCAGCAGTTCTTTACATTCGGAAGGATGAAATTAATTTGCATGATACATTCATTTTTTTTGCATGATACAAGTCAGATCCATTATCTGAAGATAATGATCACAATAATTAGTTTACAAATGTCAATAGGCAATAGGCAATAGGCAGATGCTGCAGGTAGCACTGCCTTATATCTATTTTAACATACTTGCCACAGCTGTTGTTTACCATTTTAGACAGTTAAACTGTTAAGTATGCAGGATTTCATTTCCGACTCAGTCACGTTGCTGTGACTGTCGCTGATGTCTGGCACACATTCAGCTGTCCTATATGACAAACCCCACCCATCTGCTACAGCATGCGAGATGCAACAAATGATGAGAATATTTTGTAAACAGCATTTAACCCAGCTCTGAGCCTGTCTTCCTCAGCAGCGAAACACAGATGATTTGGTTTGTGCAGTTGAGAAGTAACGACGAGGCATATTCCTTCCAGATTGAAATGTTTGTCATCAGGCTCTCTCTCTCTCTCTCTCTCTCTCTCTCTCTCTCTCTCTCTCTCTCTCTCTCTCTCTCTCTCTCTCTCTCTCTCTCTCTCTCTCTCTCCTCCATTCTCTCTCTCTCTCTCGCTCCTCCATTCTCTCTCTCTGTCTTTGACAAATGTACACTGTACTTAGACACCACAAGCAGCGCTACGTGACTCACCGACTTAAGATTTATTCCTTCCATTACCTCCTGCCCCCAGTGTTTTAATGTTAGGTCTCCAAAACCTGCACAGGGGCCATGAAAATTAATGCAAAAACTGTTTTGTTTTTCTAATTTCCTATATCTCTGACTGAAAACCATGAGGTAAAACGTGTTCTTGTTTTCCACAGACACAGACATTCCCTCATCCGTCGTTTTTTTTTTTTTTTTTTGCTTTTTGCTAATTTATTTTCTCTTTGCCTATTTAACTCTGCCAACCTGTGGTGTACAGATAGCAGCTTTTAAACATGACAGGTATCACTGCTGAGATCGAGTCATCTGAGGGTGCAGCACTCCTCACTTCTTCTTTCTAATTCTGTTAAAACCACCGGGACTTCTAATAATGAACAACAAGCCTTGATGTTTGGCCCTCTGGCGTGTGAGGTTTATTTGCGGGTGGCTTGTCGCGCACACTCACATATTCATGCGCACATATACACATATTTGGCAAACTTAGATTTTTCACTTCTTCCTCTGACAGTCTCACACACACAGTCACACACACACAGCCACAGGCAAGAGAGAGGAGAAGCTGGAGCATTCATAACAGGCTCACAACAGAAATAGCCCCTATAATTTACCTGTGCTAAACGCAGCTATTTAGTAAGTGCCAAAGCGACCAGCATCTTCCTCCCCCATTCCCAATATCCTCTGCTTTTACTCCTCCTCCTCCTCTTCTTTTTCTCTATCCCCTCCTGTTCCAGATTGTAATTGTCCCCTGAAAGAGCCCACAGTAAATAAAGCTAATGCAATATTTTCTCCAGAGTTCGTCTTGTGATGTAGTGCCGTGCTTGGCTTGCCGGAGAACTAAGATCTGAAATTGGTCTTGTGGGCTGGTTAGATGAATAATGGCTTTTCTGAAATAGTTTTCAAGGTGAGTGTTCACTGAAAAGGACACACTTTCCCATCTAAAGTCCATTTCCAAGGTGAAGAAAATACACTCAGGATTTTTTAAATAACAACAGCTCTGTGTTCCGTTTTTGCTAAATTATTTTTTTGAAAATGCGAATAAACACCTCTTTCCATCAGATTTTGCCTCTCGTTCCCCTGTCTCTTCTTCCTCTCTGTCTGTTTCGCACTTTCACCCTCATCTCCCTCTTCCTCTCACCCTGCACTGCCTGACACCTCCTTCAGTCTTTATTTTTTCCTCTCCGCCGTCCATCCACTCCCCTACCTGCCAAAGTCTTTCTCTCATCTCTAAGTGCTACTGTCCCCTCTGCACCCTCCTAGTCAGCTTTCCCACTGCTGTCTCCATGGTGTAGTAATGGTCGCCATGGCAACTGTCAGGGGAATGGAGTGGTGGCTCACAGGAGTGCAAAGAGGGGTGAGGGTGTGGAGGTAAAGGGGCCACTGTTGTCGTTGGAAGTGTTTGGCAAACAGCATATAGTGGTGAAAGCGAAAACACGGACACACACGCACACACACACATGCACACAAAATTGAAAGTGTACTTTGCTCAAACCTATCACATGATAGCAGTATAAATGTACATACACCACCCCCTTTCTGCCATAACCCACACACATGCCGCACACACACACCTACTTAACACTTAACAGGCACAAAAAAGCTCTCAGAGCAAGACCTTTAGAGTTTAGAGGCTTACCATTGGAAATGGGGTTTTAAGACGACCTGTGGATTCTTACACTGAGCAAATTGGCTTAGATGGAAAGGAAAATGCAACATGCAATTTTCACAAAATGTTACTGGCATCAGAGAGCTGAAAGTGAGTTGTTTTTGGCAGGATAAAGAAAAGAATGAGGCAGTGTCTATTTCTCATAACTGATGAAACACTCCAAACTATTGTTTTTATTTATCACTATCTGGGGATTCAACTTCTTATTTTTCAATCCCTGAACTTTAATCTCACAATGCAGCTGAGCTCCATATAAGAATGCATTCATTACATTAGACGCTTGTGCTCACTCAAGATAGAAGATGGGAAACAGAAACAGGTAATGAGAGAGAGAGAGAGAGAGAGAGAGAGAGAGAGAAGAGAGAGAGAGAGAGAGAGAGAGAGAGAGAGAGAGAGAGAGAGAGAGAGAGAGAGAGAGAGAGAGAGAGAGAGAGAGAGAGAGAGAGAGAGAGAGAGAGAGAGAGAGAGAGAGAGAGAGAGAGAGAGAGAGAGAGAGAGAGAGAGAGAGAGAGAGAGAGAGAGAGAGAGAGAGAGGTGGCAGGCAGGCAGGCAGGCTACAATCCAGCCAAGGAGACGGACAAGTAACAGTAGGTACAGCTGGAACATGGCAACAGATATACAGTTGCATAGTGAACTGGAAGACTTACTGAGAAAACAGAGGCACCCAGATAGGTGGAGAGACAGTCCAAGAATATGTCAGACATGTTAATAAGCGGTTGTCAGCCAGCCAAGCAGTCATAATCCATAATTCTATCCTCATGCCATCCGCATGAATATATTTGGAACCTGTTTTCATTAACCTTGTAGACCCTTGTATTAGTGCAGTGCATTTATGCAACACTTGCAAATCAAGATACGCACACATGCACACAGCTCAAATGCACTCGGTCCATCCATGCCTAATGACTGGAGTTTATTTGTGCACAGACATGTAAAATGGTTGACAAGCCAGTGCGTAATTTCTGTAAGGCGTGACTTGTCAGGTCGTAGTTTAATCAACACATGCACTCCAAATGATTGTTGGCTTTGTTATAAATGGTAGCGTACAATCTGTAATGCAGTGTGTGTGTGTGTGTGTGTGTGTGTGTGTGTGTGTGTGTGTGTGTGTGTGTGTGTGTGTGTGTGTGTGTGTGTGTGTGTGTGTGTGTGTGTGTGTGTGCATGTGTGTGTGTGTGTGTGTGTGTGTGTGTGTGTGTGTGTGTGTGTGTGCGCAGGCAAATAGTATGGTCACTGTATTTCATATTGTTTCATATATCAAGTTGTGAAAAGCAAATAGTGGATGTGTTGAAGTGTTATTGGATGTTTTTCGTAATTGTTAAGTGTGTGGATTGTGCGGAATCTTACACAGTAAGTCTTTGACATGCATACGCTGTTGTGCATCCCTCGAAATATTTTTTTTGCTTTGGGTCGCTGCTCTGAATTGTGTTGTTTTTTTGGGAAAACATCACCTTGGATTCATTTTGGAGCAGCAGGCTCCTGGTGGTGCGCGAAGAAGTTGATGGATCAAACCTGGAGGATCAAGATGCAGAAAATATGAGTATATCTGTACGCTTCTGAACCTTCGCTTTAATTTATTTAAGATGATTTTATGTCCTCTCCTAAAGCCGTGCATTGAGCATTTCCAAATTAGAATTTGGGGATTTAGGAATTTAGAGGAATTTTAGAGATTCGGGCTTATGTGTGGGTTGAAATGAGTTTTTAATGCTTAACACAGAATTGGATTATCAAATTGGTTGAGGACCAAACTGTGATAAAAAAAAATCTTGTGGATTGCACAGGACATTTGTTTGTTAGATTTTTATGTGGATTTTGAAGTTAGCTCCAAAATGTGCTCTAAGTTTCTGTGCACTTTCTCCAAACTGATGAGAGCTGATCATAGTGTGATCACCACATTCAAGTCAGATCACATTCCAATTTCAATAGAATCTGCCAGCATTTACACTACAGCTGTTTTTCATTAACTGGATAACATATTCAGGTACAGATTGTAAATGTAAGTCTCAGAATAAGAAGTCTCAAGTAGTCTCGGAATCTGCAAAATGTTCAAATAAACAAGAATCACATCACACAGTTGCACCAAAAAAATTAACCCAGCTGGATCACATATAAATCTAATGTGAGAAACGGAGAGAAACGGAGAAGAGTACCCTATGCTTGGCATACATGAGCAGCAAATGAAAGCAGTCAGGCAAAATCAAAAGTTGAATCGAATAACGACTCTGCCAGAGGTACAGGTTAGGTTCCATCTCTTTCATTTCTGTCTGCCAGTAGAAGACAATAAAGTTGGAGCCTAAAATTCCTTCAGATATCAGTGGAGGCTGCCGCGTGTGGCAAGCTGCCCAAATCGAGAAAGTGTGAGTGCAATGAATGTAGCTTTTTAATATCCACCACTATGTCTGCCATCACAGAATAAGTGATTCAATCATCTCCTGGTTTGAAGGTGTGAAGTAATAATAATAGAAGTGATATATGTGCATGTCAGTGCATGTTTATGGGTGTTCTGCATGTGCATTTTGAATTGTGCATGTGTTTGCTTGAGCAACAAAGCGCTGGTATGTTGTGAATGCAGACTTTGGGGGATTGGAGGGATTTGTATTGCTCTACGGTTCACACTTCTGTAAGGTTTGAGCATTTTGCATATGCATCTGTACAGTTTTGTACTTTTTTGTGACAACTGCCTGCATAATTGTGCGTCTTGAGTGTTTCTGGTTGTTTAACTTTTCTTAGTAGTTTTGCCTGACAGCATGCATGAATGACAGCAAGTGTGTGTCTGTGTGTGTGTGAGGATGGGGAATGAGCAGTCTGTCATGCCTGAGAGGGAGCCAAGCCTGTTTAAATTGCCTTCTGGCTTCCAAGCCTCTCATCTGCAAACTGGCACCTCTTATTCTCTCTCTCTCTCTCTCTCTCTCTCTCTCGCTCTCGCTCTCGCTCTCTCTCTCTCTCTCTCTCTCTCCCTCCCTCCCTCCCTTCCTCCCTCTCTCTCTCTCTCTGTCTCACCCACTCCCCATCCTCACTTTTTTGCTTTGCATGTTCGCCTCTGTCTTTTGTCCTGTTTTTTACGCATGCCTCTTTTCTGTCCTCCCCCTTCCCTTTGCTCCTCCGTCTGTTTCTCTCCTCTCTGTCAGTCTCCGTCACTTTTCTGCCATGATGCACCTCTATACCCCAAACAACGACACTATTAACTTTCCTCCGCAAACACACACACACACTTTCTGTCAAAACACTACTTTTGCTATGCTTGAGCTCCAGCCTAACCGTAAATTTGAACAGCAAAATGGCTGCTATGTGCCTATCTGTTGCCCTCACTTGTTGTTTAAAAATACATAAATGACAGACCAGACCTACAGATCATAAATTCCAATTGCACCAAACTCTGTCACAGCTCCGCTAAAAGCAGTGTGGTTAAGTTCTGTGTCTCCTCTGTCCCTATTCATCATGCATAAACCTGTTATTTTGAACAGCATTTACTGTCTGGCTATTGTGGCTGTG